>NC_068996.1:54995772-55001873 GCF_001194135.2 Octopus bimaculoides
TGATTTTACCTTTTTAAAAATTGAATGAAATTTAATAATATTTTAGAATGTCTAATGGAATTAAAAAGCTTGTAAATAGATGGAAGGAAGTCATAGATAATCAGGGAAAGTACATTGATGATTAAATTTCAATTAAATATAACATTTGATCACTTGTTTTCTTTATTCAAAATTCGGACAGAACTTATGGGAAGACCTGATAGTATTCTGCATTTTTCTTTTTTACAAAACAGTATATTTTCATTATTATCAATATTCGAAATTAAATACATTCTCTTAGGACTAGATATGAATTTGAAACAACTGCTAACTAACTACATGACTTTTTGTTTGGTAACAGTGTATGCCATCTTGGGAAAGTGTCTTCAACTACATACTATAGAGATGGATCCAATAAAGCCTTGGGAGTGGATTTAGTTGATGGTAACTAAAAGAGAACTGTGTATATGTGCACGGGAGCCAGTCCAGCGGCACTGGCAACGACCTTGCTCGAATGGCACCCCAACGACAACTATCCCCCTTGGTTAATTACCCCTTCTCCAATATATTAAGTTTTAAATCATCATCTGTTGTCCTCGGGGGTAATTGTCCATGGAGGGTAAATGCCCTAGACTCATATATGTATGTGTGCATGTCTGTGTTTGTCCCCCCGCCATTGCTTGACAACCGATGCTGGTGTGCTTATGTCCCCGTAACTTAACAATAGAACAAGTACTAGGCATACAAAGAATAAATCCAGAGGTTGATTTTCTTCTACTAGACACCCTTAAAGGTGGTGCTCCAGCATGGCTATAATCAAATGACTGAAACAAGTACAAGAATATAGATATCTGTGTATACATGTGTGTGTGTGTGTGTGTGTGTGTGTGTGTGTGTGTGTGTGTGTGTATATATATATGCATATGTGTGTGTGTGTGTGTGCGTGTGTGTGTATATATATATATATACACACACACACACACATCTTTTATTTGCTTCAGTCATTAGACCATGTCCATGGGGTGTCACCTTGAAGAACTTTTAGTCAAATGAACTGACCCATCCATTTTTGTTCTAAAGCCTGGTACACATTGTATCGGCCTCTTTTGCAAAACCATTAAGCTATATTATGCATGGAAGACAA
This sequence comes from Octopus bimaculoides, assembly GCF_001194135.2. Lineage (NCBI taxonomy): Eukaryota > Metazoa > Mollusca > Cephalopoda > Octopoda > Octopodidae > Octopus > Octopus bimaculoides. Next base: position 54,996,896 of record NC_068996.1, read on the forward strand.
ATGTTAAACGGTGATGATGATGATGATATATATATATATAAATGTATATACATATATATTGCGGAGATGTACTTGCATAGCAAGTGACCTGATCTGAGATTGTGTGCTGGAACGAAAACAATTGCAGCGTGGAAGGTGTTTATAAGCCATTTAAAATAACACACAAAATCCATTAGATTCACTTCAACATTTAAATTTAATTTGTCAAAATATTTTCGTCGCTTTGAGACCGCGACCTGTTCACTGACAAAATTCTGCAAAGCTTACAAAAAATACAACACAGAAAGAAGGTAAAAAACAAAAACAAAAAAACTGGTATTCATTCAACACTCAGGAAATGTCCACAATATTTCAAGTATTCACTATTCAGCTGATTATATATCATCATCATCGATTAACGTCCGCTTTCCATGCTAGCATGGGTTGGACGATTTGACTGAGGACTGGCGAACCAGATGGCTCCAATCTGATTTGGCAGTTTTTACAGCTGGATGCCCTTCCTAACGCCAACCACTCCGAGAGTGTAGTGGGTGCTTTTACGTGCCACCGGCACGAAGGCCAGTCAGGTGGTACTGGCAATGGCCACGCTCAAAATGGTGTATATTATGTGCCACCTGCACAGGAGCCAGTCCAGCAGCACTGGCAACAATCTCGCTCAAATGTCTTTTCACGTGCTAGGAAGGCGACGCTAGTAACGATCACACTGAAATGGTGCTATTTACGTGCCACTGGCACGGAAGCCAGACAGCTGCTCTCTCAACGATCACGCTCGTACGGTGCCCTTAGTGCTCCACTGGTGCAGGTGCCATCACGATTTCGCTTGCCCCAACAGGTCTTCGCCAGCCGAGTTTAGTGTCCAATGAAGGAAAGGTACGCATAAGTGGGCTGGCTAGATTCCTGGCAGAGGCCTTGGATTTTGGTCTCACTTGGCTTGCTGGGTCTTCTCATGAACAGCATATTTCCAAAGGTCTCGGTCAGAAGTCATTGCCTTCGTGCTTCACCACCTCATCACAGGTCTTCCTGGGCCTGCCTCTTCCACAGGTTCCCTCAACCTCTAGGGTGTGGCACTTTTTCACACAGCTATCCTCATCCATTCTCGCCACATGACCATACCAGCACAATCGTCTCTCTTGCACACCACAACTGATGCTTCTTAGGTCTAACTTTTCTCTCAAGGTACTTACACTCTGTCGAGTATGCACACTGACATTACACACCCATCGGAGCATACTGACTTCATTCCTTGCGTGCTTACACATGTCCTCAGCAGTCATGGCCCATGTTTCACTGCCATGTAGCATGGCTGTTTGTACACATGCGTCATACAGTCTGCTTTTTACTCTGAACAAGAAGCCCTTTGTCACCACCAGAGGTAAGAGTTCTTTGAACTTTGCCCAGGCTATTCTTAATCTAGCAGCTACACTTTCAGCGCACTCTCCCCCGCTACTAACTTGGTCACCTAGGTAGCAGAAGCTATCAACTACTTCTAGTTTTTCACCCTGGAGTGTGGTAAAGGTTGTATTTTGCACATTTCTTATTTTTTACTTGTTTCATTCATTAGACTGTGGACTTGCTGAGACACCGACTTTTTAGTTGAATGAAACAAACCCAGTACTTTTTTTTTTAAAGCCTAATATTTACTCTATCAATCTCTTTGCTGAACCACTAAGTTACAGGGATACAAACACACCAACACCAGTTGTTAAGTGACAGAGGACAAACATAGGTACAAGACCCTCCCCCCAATATATATATATATATATATATATATATGTATATATATATGATAGGCTTCTTTCAGTTTCTGTCTACCAAATCCACTCGCTATGCTTTGGTCAGCCTGAGGCTATAGTAGAAGACACTTGACGAAAGTGCTATGCAACGGGACTGAACCCAGAACCATGTGGTTGGGAAGCAACCTTCTTACCACATATATATCCTCATTGTTTTAACATCTACTTTCCCATGCTTGCATGTGTCAGATGAGAATACATTGGGACTAGTTTTTTAAAAGCCAAATGCCATTCTTGTTGCTAATACCTACACGAGTCCAAGTGAGGCAGTAACCTTCCAGTCTATCAAACAACAAACAGCCCAAACATGTTTTTTACTGGTAGAACCAGAAACGAGCAACACCATATGTTTACAAAGATCAGGCAACATTCCAAGAAGCCCTGACACATGTCTTGTCATGCAAACAATACCATCAGGATGCTATTGTTTACAAACCAATGACTGCATGAGAGGTACAAACTCACTATGTGTGCATGCACAGATCACATTTTCTAGGGCCATGCTGATGTACAGGTGATCAGCATTATCCTGGAAAGAATTGCTTCATAAGTCAAAGTACCACCAAATATAAAACCATAGTTTACTCTTTTACTGGTTTCAGTCATTTAACTGCGGCCATGCTGGAGCACCGCCTTTAGTCGAGCAACTCGACCCCAGGACTTATTCTTTGTAAGCCTAGTACTTATTCTATCGGTCTCTTTTTGCCGAACCGCCAAGTTACAGGGACGCAAACACACCAGCATTGGTTGTCAAGCGATGTTGGGGGGACAAACACAGACACAAACACACATATATATATATATACACATATACGACGGGCTTCTTTCAGTTTCCGTCTACCAAATCCACTCACAAGGCTTTGGTCGGCGAAGGCTATCGTAGAAGACACTTGCCCAAGGTGCCACGCAGTGGGACTGAACCCAGAACCATGTGGTTGGTAAGCAAGCTACTTACCACACAGCCACTCCTGCGCCTGGAAAAGAAATTACCAATATCTCAAGATGCTTATGATTAAAGATCCAGAGTAACTGAGGTACATATAGGGGGGGGGTCTTGGTCAGAAAGAGAAAGATGAAAGGGTATTGGATTGATGGAGAAGCTCTGGAGAGAGGACAGTGCAAGGGAATGGTGGATAACTGCAAGCAAGTGGGTATCCCAAATGGTGACATGAGAAGCATAATAGGATAAATGGGTTAAGGAGACAGATAGAGGGACAAGTAGATTGATAAAGATGGGCCAATACACTATCATATGAAGGATGGAGATAGGTAGTGTGTTGGGAGGTGGTACAGCAAGGTGGCTATTCATAGTTTGCAAGTTTCATAAACACACACATATATATACATCCCCCATGCATACATATGTATACATACATGCATATACAAAAGTTGTTCATTTGGGAGTTTTGTTAAATTGTCCACATACTTCACACTTTCAAAGATGAGTGGAATAAAACGTCTTTTACAAGCAAGGGTTAGTAACAGGAAGTGCATCTGGCTGTAAAACAATGCCTCGATAATCTATACACCTAACCCATGCTTACATAGGCACACATGTTCACACACGCATCTCACTAATTACTCCAAAGTTGGTTTGTAGGTTGACTTCTGTCACACTTTACATCATATAGAGAGGTGAGAGAGAGTAAAAGAAAGATACAGAGGGAGTTAACACAGGAGGTTCAGGATGAATGTGCATACTAGGATTGGTGGCAGACAATGAGTAATGAAATGCCATAGTCAGAAAAATTCATGGAAGAAGAGAAGGAGTAAATGACTAGTTATGAGTGGAGTCATACATATGAGAAATTTGTTTTGTTTAATTTTATTTTAAGGAAATTAAATATTTCTCTTTTGAAAATTATTTTTCATTTCATCGTTTTGAATAATTATCAAGAAATTTTTATAAAACATCAAATTGTAATTATCATAATTATGCCAAGTATCCTGATATTACCTATGGTGATGAAATTATATTACAAAAGTTCATATGAAGGGTAATATATGTGCGTGTGTGAGTGTATATGAGAGAGAAGGCAAGACAGCTAGATAAATGTATTTTTATACATCTGCTACCAGTTAACTTTCCCTCTCCTTGGAAACGCTTTCTTTTGATAGCCATCCTTCATTCTTGAGAATGTTCCTCTCCATTCCCATTTTCCACTGAACACCACTTTGTCTGCAAGTCATCACTCCCTGTCTTTTAAGCCACTTCTAAGTGACGCCCATGCCTCATTTTTAACATCTCCTATTGACTACCTCTCATCTTTGTAGACAAACTCTTGCTCTCCACATTACTCACCTGAACATCTCCACCCCTTTCAATATATATCTCACCCTTCTACCACAATCCTTTATCCAATCACCCCCCCCCCCCCATCTACTATACTATTCTGCTGCTCTTCAATTTTTCTGCCAGTCATCACCTCCTCTCCTCTCAGCTATTCTAATCACCTTGCCTGCCACTCATACTTACCACCATCAACCCTCCAAACCTCAATCTTATTCTTTTACTTGTTTCAGTCATTTGACTGCGGCCATGCTGGTGCACTGCCTTTTTAGTTGAACAAATCAACCCCAGGACTTATTCTTTGGAAGCCTAGTATTTATTCTATCAGTCTCTTTTGCTGAACTGCTAAATTACGAGGACATAAACACACCAACACCAGTTGTCAAGTGATAGTGGGGTGGGGGACAAATACAGACACACAAATAGATATATACATATGGTGGGCTTCTTTCAGTTTCCATCAACCAAATCCACTCACAAGGCTTTGGTTGGCTCAAGGCTATAGAAGAAAACTTGCCCAAGGTTCCACACAGTGGGACTGAACTTGGAACTATGTGGTTGGGAAGCAAGCTTCTTACCACATGTCCATGAACATCTATTGTTCACTTTTCACCCCTAACCCATTTCACACACACTGATTTTTTTGTCCCCATACTCTCCTCTTCATCTTCATGTACTTTGAGGATATACTTTGATGCCTCATCATCACCTTGTTTATCTCTTCAGTTCCACCACCATAACTTCCACCCACCCTTACATAATGCAAGGTAGCCACATATCACTTGTAATCATCATCATAATTTAACGTCCGCTTTCCATGCTAGCAATGGGTTGGACGATTTGACTGAGGACTGGCAAACCGGATGGCTACACCAGGCCCCAATCTGATTTGGCA
>NC_068996.1:55001883-55011238 GCF_001194135.2 Octopus bimaculoides
AAACCGGATGGCTACACCAGGCCCCAATCTGATTTGGCAGAGTTTCTACAGCTGGATGCCCTTCCTAACACCAACCACTCCAAGAGTGTAGTCATGTGGTTGGCATTACAAAGGACTTCCTGTCATAGAAGCCATGCCAAAACTAAGACAATGGAACAAGACATGATCCTCCAACATGTTGGATCCTGTTAAACCATAATCCATCCAGGACGGAAATGGACTTGAGATGAAAGGATACATGTATCTATAGTTATAAATCTCTCTCTCTCTCTCTCTCCCTCCCTCTCCCTCTCTCTAAAGGATCCAATATGCCCAGAGACTGTCAAGTTCCAATGACTGCTCTTGCAGAGTTTGCTGTGATTGGATACCCTTCCTATCACCAGACACTTTGCTGAGTGTACCAAGTGCTTTTTCCATGGCACCAGCACAAGTGAGGCTACCAAATAACTCAAAAAATAGATTTTTTTAAATTATCAACTGAGTGGCAGTGTTGTAGATAGGTAGGTCTTACGTTCAAAGAGACTAAAATGTAACAGAGACAGATATCTTCCTGAGAGGAAATACATAGCTACCCTGCATTATACAAAGCCAGATGGGAGTAGCTGGAAAGAGAGACAAGGTGTATGGTTAACTTTGCAAGAGATTGAAAGGAAAGTTACAGATGCTTAAAGAGGTGAATGTAGTGGATAGTATTAGAGAGTTGAGACATGGTAGGTAATTTACCAGATTTTGGAGAGAAAGTGATAGGAAATACAAGTGGAGGTGTGATGGCATACAGAAATGGTGGAGAGCAGCAGAACAAATCTTGGGAGATAGGGATTGGGTAAAAATGTAAGGAGGAAAAAGAGGCACAGTAAAAGAGATGGAAAGCAGAGGTAAATAAGAGTGATTAGTAAACAAAGGAGGGGAAAATTGGTGGCAGACATGAGAAGGTGTTAAGAATAAGGTGTAGCGGTCATAAGATGTAGCTCAGGGAAAAGTAGTGATAACTGTTGGCAGAGAAGGAGTAAACAGTAGGAAAATATATGGGAGAGGATGATATCGAAAAAGAATAGGTGATGAGAAGTGGTTCCAGGAAGAGAATGACTAGCAATATTAAAAAAGGGTTTGAAATAGGTAGTTCTACACTCAAAACAACAGCAGCTGAATAGTACCATCATTAGAGGAAGGATGGGTAACAAGATGAAAGAATGATAAAAGGGTTGACAGGGGCAGGTTGGGTACCTTGTTTTGTGCATATACATGTAAACATAATGCTTTTAGGGCTACATTTTCACAATCATGGGTGTGGTTTTTTGAGTATAGTCAATTGTGCTTTGTCATCTTTTATATGAAGCTCAACATCCAATGATCAGCATTCACTACTTCATCCTACATCTTCCTCTTCTACGAGTCCTAACTACATTTAGCACTCAGCACTGCTTTATATAATTGCCTCAACAATACATATTACAGAATTAAACCAATGCAGCCTCTCGCAAGACATCTGATTTTTGTCATTCCTAATATCTCTCTCAACAAATTTGTACCTCATTGTACATGTCTTTGCAACCCAAGCCTCACTAACATGTAGCATTGCTATTCATACACAACCATCATGCAATCTTACACTCACAGAGAGGAGGGGAGGAAGAGAGAGCATTTAGTTACCAACTGGGGTTATAACTGAACTTTTGCCAACCTGTTCTTACTCTGACTACTATACTCTTAGAACATCCTCTTCAACTGTCATTAGGTCACAAAGGCAACAGAAACTATCTACTACCTCTAGGAAGCCTCCAGGTCTTTCAAAGAAATTTATTTTCCATGTTCTTAGAGTTTCAAAATTCAAAAAGATTTTTTGAATGCTGTTATGCTATGTCACAAACTGAGAAATTCCACAAAATGCTGGGAACATCCCAAATCAGGTGAGTTAACCACTTAGCAGTCTTTGTTGTCAGCACATGTCCTCTGCTATAGCCTCGAGTTCATCTGGCCCACACAAAACTGAAGTAAATTCATTGTGTGTGTGTGTGTGTGTGTGTGTGTGTGTGTGTGTGTGTGTGTGTGTGTGTATACACATGTGTTTGAGTCTCTTCCTGTTGTCATTGTAGGCCAGTTGTAAACAAATGACATCTTCATATTAGCAGTGCTGTTTGGGCATGTTGCCACCAGGAAGGGTATCCATGTATGGAATATGGATGCTAAATGATTACACACAAATGCATTTATATACATCAAATGATGCTGTTTAACTTTATACTCAGTTCTTCCCAACTGAAGGAAAAAAAATCAAAGCATGTCAAGTACCACTCTGAGACATACTAGCAATATACATTGAGAAACCTCTGCAATACTTTATGGACTGTCTCACGAGAGTTTATCAAAAAACCATTATTTTGAAGATTTCAAAACTGCTGGACCTTGATTTTGGGCATTCACCCACCATTACCAAGAATTGTGAACTAGAGGTAACACAACAGTTCGCAAATGCGAGATCTACCATCACAGTCAACCTCTCTCAAAAGTCAGAAATTAATGGATGCATTGGAAGCGTAACCTCAACACTTTCTACTAACACTGCTTGAAAATAGATCTTAGTCACTAATGAGGTCCTGGTTTACACTCAGATTATCCAGCCTTCTCAACAACTCTGGCTGGGCCTCATATACTGCAGATCAAAAGACCTGCTGCAAGGAAAATGGCATCCAGATATGGAGACTACTATCTTTATTTGGAAGATACCTACAAGGCATGACAACACTGGCAGAAAGCAGTACATATACTCACAATCAACACGACTCCAACCCGACTGAAGCAAGACATTCCATGATCTCATGAGATTAACAAATACATCCAACGTATGCAAACATATTAAAATGTGTACATAATGTATATCATTACTCTGTTAATGTTGGAAATCTGCCCTTCCATGCTTACATGGACCAGACACAATTTATTGAGGCAAATTTTCTATGACTGTTGCCAACCCTTACCAGTTTTCAAGCAAGGTACTATTTCCATATGGTCAGACATGTTTTTCGCAGAAGATTAGAAAAGAACAACACCATCACTTATATGATGGTGTCACATCATTTAGAATCATTGTGATGTCAAGACAAGGAGTTACACAAATATAAATATAGTTTACATCTATAAATCCATGCACAAGAATTTGGTTGACCAAAAGTTACAGTAGAAAATACTTGCCTAAGGTGCCATGCAGTGGGACTGAACATGGAACCACATGGTTAGGGAGCAAGCTTCTTCATGACACTGCCATACCTGTACACGAATACAATATGTATAAATGTTCGTATTGTATATATGCATACATATACAATATATGCACATCCATTCGTGTGTGTATATCCACATATACATAGCTGTATGGTGAAGAAGTTTACTTCCATCCATATGATTTGGGACTCAGTCCCACTGCATGACACCTTGAACAAGTATTTTCAATCTTCTATGAAAACATGTACAACCGTAAGGAAATATTACCTTGCTTGGAAACAAGCGCGAGTTTGCAACGGTCGCAAAAAAAAAAGTCTCCCACATACAATCATGGAAAAAAGCAAAAAAATGTTTTTAATACACATACAGGCACAAAGGGAAGCATTTCAATATACACCATCGGATTTAATTTTCCAATCCTATTTGAATCGTATTCAATGTTATTTATTTGTGGATAATTGAAACTAAGTATAGCAGTTCCCCAATTGCAATTGCTTTTTTATTCATATTGAGTATTTGATTGATTCTTCAATAATGAAAGGAACAGAGAAATTAGTTCTCCGTCTACAAATCTAATATGTAATCTTTATTTGAAATAAATCCCAATGCAATACTATTATTATTAATTAATAAACAGCGTGAGACGGCGAGCTAGCAGAATTGTTAGCACACCGGACAAAATACTTAGAGGCATTTCTTCCGGTTTTACGTTCTGAGTTCAACTTCCGACGAGGTCGACTTTGCCCTTCATCCTTTCTGCGTTGATAACAATAAATACCAGGTGAGTACTGGGTCGATCTAATCGACTTACACCCTCTCCCAAAATTTCGCCTTGTACCTGAAGCAGAAACGATTATTAAGAAACAAAGTACCTCGACATTTGTCAGAAATACATTTTTGGTAAATATTATATTTACAGCACAACAAAGTCTAACCTAGTGATTAACCAAATATAATCACATCAGGAATCTTGCAAATATATATACATACATACATGTGTGTGCATGTATATGTATACATACACACACGTCACCAATGGTGATTTTAGTTTTGAGAGAATATTTCCGTTAAAAACATATTGCGAGTTGTTCCAATCTTTATAAGTTTCGATACTGCATAGCATTTATTATTTATCCAATTAGGGTAAATAAGACAGCTTTATCTGCTACAAAAAAGAAATTATATGTCATCCGCAAAAAGACGACAACATTCATCTAGTGCTATTTTAGTGCTAATGGAATGAAACTCTGTTAACAGATATCATCAGGAAGCTTATATATATATATAGCCTGGATCTCTGAACCATCTCCACCATCTAACTGGTAATTTTCTATACAATTTGACGGATGTCTTATTATTATTTTTCGATTTTGCTACGTCTCTCACAGGGACACACACAAAATTGAAGACTCCTTAATCCATATAACGGTAAAAGCTCATCAGTTTCAGAAATTGTCAACGTTAGGCTTAGGTTTCCTAATTTATTCGACAATTAATTTTTAATAAGGATTCTTATTTTATGTCGAAGTCACATATCTTAGGATGAACTGAAAGAGAGACGTACATGGGGAAAAATTTGGAAATTAAATTATACTGGAAAAAAAAATATTTAAAAAAAAATCATATATATATATATATATATGCATATATAAGGTAGAATTTTGGAATAACTATCCTCGAATCCCTGTACCACAAGGGAAAGAAAAAGGGTAGTTCTATTTTTCCCCTTCAGTTTTAGGTATACCTATGTTTTTCTATACGAGAGATGCGATTCTGTAAGACATTTTTTTTAAATGCTTGCATCCCCACATTCCCTATCCTATGAGGCATGGGAGTTCGAAGGACAGCTACCCCAAAACTGAATTGATGGAAGATCAGCAGCGGATTAAGAAAGTGCAAGCACGAGAGAGGTGATACTTGAAAAACCAATGAATTAACTTGATATGGTTTGGCACTTGCAACCAGATCCTACTCCAAAGAACAAAAGAGAGATTGCAACAAGAATCTCGACAATTTTAGATTAAATAATAACCAATAGAATGAACAAACACGCACACACACACACACGTGCGTGTGTGCGCGCGCGAATGGGGGGGGGCTTCTCGAGTATCCATTATGCGTAAAAAACACAGGTTATCTAATATTTATAATTGGTCTATTAAAAATCTTCCTCTTAAAACATATTGTTATTTGACCCGAGATGAATTTTCTCCCGAATTTATTTAGTAAATTAGTTTTTTGTTTGTTTTATTTATTTTTTATTTTTACCGTTGTAAAGTTAACATTTAGGTAAACTTATTCTGAAATAGATTCACTGCTGCGATATGATGAATAATAAATAAAAACGATTTAAATGAAATGGAAAAATCAATGCCGAGATACAATGTATCTATTAGACACGAGATGTTAGAGTCCAACTCGCACCCCTCTATTTACATAGTTGAGAGTAAAGAAACATCTGTGAGCGCAATATTCTTTTTTAGTTATTTTTCAGGTTGAGTCACACGTATTTACTATTCTAAATATATCGAATGCTAATAAACTTTAAAAAATACAAAATCAGAAATGCTTAGAATCAAATGTATCAAATTATCATGTACTTTTTCAAAATAAAAACTAATTAAATAGCAAGATGGATGCAGAGAAATTACAAAAGGGTATCTAGCATAAAAATAACCCTTCAAAATGGCGAAACCATGAAAGAAATGAGAAAAAAAATTCAGAATACCGTATTCTGGTACGGTACATGTTTAAAAAATAAATCAATAATAGTAATGGCATGGCAGCCGTATGGTGCGTGGGGGTCGTACAATGATTATAAAAATAAATTAAACTCAACAGATGAAAATGCATGGCTAGCTTTTTCTTCTTTTTATTTATATGAAACTCATTTCGCTCAAATTTTATAGAATAAAACTGGATTTTATACTAAGGTCTGGGGAAATTATTTACCTAAAATTTGAAGACACAAATAAAACCTAGAATTTACGGTCAGAATATATATAATGTATTTAAGGCACAAGTAAAATTTAAAATTACAAGTTTACATATGAATTTAACAATTATTCTAACTTTTTAGCATGTAAACCGATAATTACATGGAATTATTTCAGCAATTATAAAAATTAAAAAAACAGCCAGTAACATGAAGAATATTAGCTGAACCATGACTTTTTTTTGAAGTCTCATTGCGTTGAAATTAAAGAGTAATAAATATCTTTAAAAAAAAACATCTGCTATGTTTATATAAAAATCTTAAAAACATTATAAAGCAAAATCAAAACAAATATTACGATTAACAAAAATAATTGTTCTCGAGAAAATAATATCGGCGGGAAATATAGGTAAATAAATTCACAAAAATTACATCCACCCAGGAAAAAAAATGTTTACGGATAACCATTGCGTGTTCTTTAGCAAACAGTATCACTACTTCGCAGATATATTATGCATAATTATATATAATATGTAGTGTTGGTGTTTAATTAAAAAGCAAAAGTGGTTAATTAGTGAATAAAAGGTGATTACACAATTTATAAGCGACTGGAACAAAAATAAGGATTTCAAATTCATGAGGCCTAAGTGATTTCAATGACCTGAATCTCTTTTCTTTTATGAGAAATTCATTCGTTATTACATTCAATTATTGTTCTGTTTGTTAAAACGAATCAATTGTGGTAATATTGAAGGAAATAATGTTGAAAAATACGATGTTTCTTTTAATGTATCATCTTAGGCGACGGAAACTGCTTTATGCCAAAGCATTACGGCCAGAAAAGTATGAAGATTATCAACAGTGGATTGTAAAAACAAATTAACCAAAGTATGTTGAACAAATGATGGAGAACAACTTACTTACCAAGGCATTTTTCATTAAATCTGCAAAAGAAAATTCGGGACATGTTTTGTCGTTCGATTCCCTCAGAGCCAGTGTGAAGCGCATGGTGGGCGGCAGCGAAGATTTCTTCTTCTTCTCCTTCCCCATCGGACCGATCGTAGTAAAAGTTAACCTCCTCGGATCCGACATCGCGTTCATTAAAACACAATACAGCCATGAGACAGATAAATAGAATGATCTATGTCCCGGTTAACTATGTTTCTACACCTCTGTACCAACAAACTAGCGAGTCTATCGCCATTTTGTAAGGGCAGTATGACGTCATGAGCGTTGAAGGTGTCGGAGGGAGAAATCACCGTTTACCACTTGAGTACCCCTCGAAATCCAAATGCTAAGATTCTGCGAGAAGATAAAGACAGAAACGTGCACCGAAATAAACGATATTAATTGATTGTGAATTAATGATTTAGAGAAATTACTTTCGAAAACAAATGTCCATTTTCCAAAAAAAATATTGCAAGAGTAATATAATTTTAGAAGAAAATATGACTGAAATGAAAGAGATAAAAATAGATGATTATGAATAAGGAGAAAGAATGAAGTAATATTCAAATACAGAGATAAGATGAGAGGAAAGGAAGGAGTTAATAAGTAATGTTGGATGCTTTTGTTCGGGATCATTCGGAAACGATCGGTCATTGACCTTTTCTTAAATTCATTGAAATGAAAAATACCCGAAGTATTATTAAAAACATATCTGATACATAATAAAAATAGATGGAGTAAAAAAATTTTATTTATTTTTTCATTAACTAAAACAAAATAAATAAAGCTGCGGAAATGTACGGGCTACTTTACGGATTTTTACGAAGTGAAAACTTTGTACCGGTTATAAGTGAGAAACTTCAGAAATTTTGGTAAAGAGAAAAAGAAAACTTCGAAACAATTATTTCTAATTTAATGTTTTTTTTTCTCCTCGTCTATTTTTCTTTTTAATGTTATTAAAATACTTTGATAATTAGCATTTTGTAATTTTTTTTTCTTATTCTGAAAATATTTCTATTTCAACAGAATAACTTCCCGACTAATTAATGAAAATATTAATGATTATTGATGTTAGCAAGAGATAGAATACATTTCAGTAGCTTGTTTTGTATATGTTTTTCTATTGCACATGGTTGTGGATATACACTTGTTTGTATTTTTTAAATAAAATCTGTGTATTTATGTTAACTTCTTTTCACTAAAACTAAAATACAACTCCTTTATTGGTTCCAATCCAAAGGCAAACATTGAAACTGAGAATTGTGTGTTAATAGAAACACTGCACAGCGCTTGTATTTGGATTAATAACGGTGTAGTAACAGGTATGTATTTTTAGCGGAAGCACCGTTTAAGTCTAATGTTAAACTACGTCTTTCTCCTAAGGCCATCTTAACAGTATTTATAGGCCCTGAGCACTACAGTATTTATTTATAGACAGCAAGCCCTGGCATACACAGAATAGAGATGGACAATTGTACCCGTGAGATTTTCCAGGTAAATGCCCAGTGTTTCTCCCTTGCCAGAAAAGAAGACCAGCTAAATAGTGGTTTGCTGTTATTTTATTTATTTTTTTTTTTTTGGTAAATTTTCAGATTAACACCCACACGATTTTCACTAAGGGTTAGGGTTTTAGGATTAGGGTTACGGTTAGGGAATTCCGTCCCTAACCCAACCCTAACCCTGACCCTAACACACTAGTGAAAATCGTGCGGGTGTTAATCTGAAAATTTACCATTTTTTTTAACCTTGTTTCAGTCATTTGACTGCGGCCATGCTGGAGCATCGCCTTTAGTCGAACAAATCGACCCCAGGACTTATCCTTTATAAGCCTAGTACTTATTCTATCAGTCTCTTTTGCCGAACTGCTATTTTACACACAAACATCGCTTGTCCAGCAACAGTGCGGAGACAAACACACACACATATGATGGGCTTCTTTCAGTTTCCGTCTACCAAATCCACTCACAAGGCTTTGGTCGGACCGAGGCTATAGTAGAAGACACTCAAGGTGCCAGGCAGTGGAACTGAACCCAGAATCATGTGGTTGGGAAGCAAGCTACTTACTACACAACCTCGGACCTTTATGATTTGACGGGCAACATTTTTTTATGTAGTGTTTTTGATACCGAAACACTTTCAAACTTCGTATACTTGTATATTTTGTGGTATAGAACAGATAATACATTTTGTATTCGAAGTTATTTCACGTTAAAAATTGTCTTATTTCGATAATTTCAACTAATCACTGACGTC
>NC_068996.1:55012068-55024079 GCF_001194135.2 Octopus bimaculoides
TTCCATAGCTTCGTTTTTCTTTTTTCTTTTTAAATTTGCTGTTTTACCCTAACCCTAACCCTAACCCTATCACCGATAGAATTGTTTCAGAATCGTTTGTTTATGTAGTCGGCACTTAATGTATATCAGCTGAATGGACGTCAGTGATTGGTTGAAATTACAGAAATACGACAACTTTCACATGGAATAACTTAGGGATTTCTTTTTTTTTTAAAGAAGACTAAGAGAAAAAGATGTTTTATATGACACATTCTACCAGTGTTTCAAGTTTCAAAGTGTTTCGTTAATGAAAAATGTGGCCCCCGTTTTAAAAAAGATCCACGCATTCTACCAGTGTCCCAAGTTTGAAAGTGTTTCGTTAAGAAAACAAGTGTTGGCCGTCAAATCACAAAGATCCACAACCTCTCCTGCGCTTATATTTATAGTTGCTTTTTTTTAATATTTTACTTCATTAAAAAACGGTTACCTCTTTTTACGGCGAAATGTAAACGTTAACCAAACACCGTGGAACGCTTCCATCAGTTAATTCACGTCGGCAGCGCTTCGGCTGCTCTGTAAACTTAGCACCCCCGATTTTGTGATATTTATAAATATCTTTTCTCCTGAACTACTCTATCTTCTATCTTTTACTCGTTTCAGTTATTAGACTCTAACCATGCTGGGGCAACGTCTTCAGGAATTTTAGTCGAATGGATCGACCCTAGTACTTTTTTTAAGCAGGGTATTTATTCTATCGGTCCCTTCCCGAACTGCTAAGTTACGATGACATAAACACACCTACGCCGGTTGTCAGGTGGTGGTGGTGGGGCAAACACAGCCAGATACAAACACACATGTATGTGTGTATTGGGCATAAGACGAATTAAATGCTGCATACGACAGAAAAGACTATGTTGGCTTGGACATATGATGCGTATGAATGAAAACATCTGCATAAAGAATGCCGATCACTGAAAGTGAATGGTACCCGCAGAAGAGGAAGACATGGGCTGAGGTGGTAAAGACCGATCTCAGGATGTTAGGCCACACGGACGAAATGACAGTGGACCGGGATGTTTGGCGGGTAACCTTGTACCTCTACAGCAAGACGCCCGTTGTCTCTCTGTCTCATTATAACTTTTTATCATCTGACACAAGATCACTTCCTCCAATAGCTCCTCCCCTCTAAAAGAATTTTTGTCTTGGTGACCCTCCCAGTGCTGATGCCACGTAAAAAGCATCCAGTCCACACTGTAAAGTGGTTGGCATTTGGAAGGGCATCCATCTGTAAAAACCTTGCCAAAACTAACCTCGCCTGTGTTAGAGCCACGTAATAAGCACTGAGATCACGCTGCAGAATGGTCGGTGTTAGGAAGGGCATCCAGCCGTAAAACCCTGCCAAAACAGACAGAAGTGCAGGCTCCTGCCAGGCCAACTCCTGTCAAACCGTCCAACCCATGCAAGCATGCAAACGTTAAATGACGTGTGTGTATGTATGCGAGTATATATATATATATATATATATATATATATATATATATATATATATATATATATATATATATATATATATATATACATAGAGAGAGAGAGTATATATGGAAATTTTTCCCTATATTTTTATGAGATATTTTTGAATCACGGGTACTTGATTTAAAATAAAATATACATCTTTATCATCTTAATCAAAAGCCAGAAATACAGATGGAGAGACTATCTCTTTATAGACGAAGATCAGTTGCAATGGGAAGAGTTGAATCTCATAAGAATGGAAAAACAAACAACAAATGGGTTGTACCTTATAATGAAACTCTTTTGAGACCATTCAAATACCACTGCAACGTTGAAATCGTTGCCTCAGCGAGGTCAGTTAAGTACATCATTAAGTACACGTTGAAAGGAAATGACCAAGCTGCTGTTCAAATAAACAATGATAATGAAACTAGTCAATATATAATGGGTAGGTATATTGGACCATCCGAAGCAGTTGCATCCATTTTAAGATTTTCAATTCATGAAAGAGCACCAGCAATAGTGAGACTGCATGTTCATCTACCAGATGAACAAAGAATGTTGCTCAGAAATAATGAGGATATATATGGCTGTCAATGAACGACAGATGAGAACAACACTGACAGACTTCTTTTCATTGTGCATCAATGATGACTTTGAAAAAACATGACTTTATGCTGAAGTACCCATGTATTTCACTTGGAACAGTAGGAACAAAGAATGGCAAAGAAGAAAGCGAGGAAAATCTTTGAAGGGCATTTGAACGTTTTCAAAGAAACACTTGGCCGTTGTCACATCAAAGGCAAGAGAACTGTATTATTTAAGAATTTTATTGCATGAAGTTCGAAATAGTATTTTTTCCTTTCTCGCCGCTCATCGACATTTTCAACTTGGAGTAGTTGTAACCCAACGGATCACGGCGGGTACATATATATATATATATATATATATGTACCCGCCGTGAAAGAATAAATGGAGCAAAACGCATATAATAAACAAGTTCCTTTATATATATATATATTTACATACATACATACATACGACATCTTCAATTTAGTCTTTTATTCAGGAAAATATGTAACCAACACCTAATAAAACAGTAAAAATACAAACTGACACTAATCAGGCCAATCTCCTTTTAATTCCTTTTCTTTTTCTTTTTTTTACTAGTCACAGAGAGAAAAACATGTGATATAACTACAGTAATTACCTTTAAAAGTGAGGTAAAAATATATATCTCTTATTTGTTTTAGTCACTGGACTCCGACCAAGCTGGAGCACTACCTTGAAGGATTTTAGTCAAACAAATCGGCCCCACTCCTTATCTTTTAAGCTTGGTACTTATTTTATCGGGTTCGTTTGCAGAACTGCTAAGTTACCTGGATGTAAGACAAAGCCAGTTATCAAGCAGTGACGCATATATACATACACGATGGGCTTCCACACAGTTTCCGTCTACCAAATTCACTCACAAGGCATTGGTCGGTCCGGTGTTATAATAGAAGAAACTTGCCTAAAGTACAGCACAGTGGAATTGAACCCGAATCTACATGGTTGCAAAGCGAGCTTCTTACCCACGCAAGCATACCTGTACCTGAACGAACTTACATATATCACTAATCCTTTGTATAAGTTTGCTTGGCTCTACAGGAAGGAGTAACGCTGATGCCTTTTGCATGGCCGTTCTATATCGGTGAGGCTGATGCCATTTATGTTCGTCACAAACACTGGTAAGAAGAAAATTCTAGCAGGTCGAGAATGTCTGGGTGGAAGTGGCTTGAGCCGAGCCATTTTCGAAAAACAGAGGCCATTTTAATAGTTGTAGAAAAAACAGAGTACTTGTAGATCAGAAAACTGGAGCATGTCTGTAAGTGACTATGCCAATCTGACAGGTAACTCCTTTTTCAAGATGCGGTGTAAAATGTCTAAGAATGCATAAACTGGCACTTACCCAGATGTGTGAGTCATACTCCATCGTAGGCTTCACTTGAGCTTTAAAGAGTGTCAATAATTGTTGGCATAGGCGGGATCAAGTCTCTTTTAGTCTTGAAGAACCAGTATTTAAGATACAGTCTTTGACATGTTAAGGTTGTATTTTCGTCAGGAGAAATCCTTAGTAGTAATGAGGTCTAACATTACATTAGAGACGATTGTAAGGGCTCTGGATCAATGGTGTTTTTTTTTTTCTTTTGTATAAGTAGCGCTTGTGTTCTTCTTGTTGATGAAAGCGACAAGATTAGCATATGTCAATTGGAGGATATTTTCTGTGCCTGTTCAGCATGTATTTATAGCGTGATCATCGTCTGAAGTACTTGTCCAGATTGCTGGCGAATCAAATGGCAATTTCATAAGCCCAAAGCAGTTTCATTATTCTACTAATATATTACATAAGGACACTGAAGAAAAGGAGGCTGAGATGCTATGGCCATATAACATGATCTAATGATCTTACAAAGTACATTCTTCCAGAGATCATTGAGGAGAAGGAAAGAAGGAGAGACGGAGATAGAAAAAGATGAACAGACCATATCAAGAAATGGACATGAACATGATTAGCGGAGATCCCAGACCTGATACTACAGAAACAAATACTAAAAAAAAGAAACTGTCTGGGTGGAAGAGAATGCAGATGAAAAGGGTTAAAAATCGAGAAAGAATTGTCAAAATATGAGATACTGGATGCCTACTTTTCATTCCCTAGCACCCAACGTCAGCTGCGCCAGAGATGGAACTCTTGGAAAACTTTCTAGTGCCTGTTTTCCACCTAGTGGGCCTATGACAACATCCCGGCTGCTGTGACTGCATAGGTAGTAGAAATGGAACCCCCCAGAAGACATGACCAATTCATTAGACTATCGTCTTGATGACGAAGATGAGAAAAAAAACTATGCGTGATCGTTGATACATATATGGAATACCCAACAGAGCCACACCTGATTTCATAAGTGCTCCTCTTAACTCAGGCTTGTGTCAGACAAACCTTATAGTAATTTTAAGTTTCCTTAAAAGATGAAGCTGAACATAATTTCAGTGCAACTTAGAACAAGAAACAAATTAATAGTCATTGGTCAAATACTTTGCTTTGGAAGTTATGATATTACACTTAATTCTTTAATTACGTTCGTTTCAATACTACATGAATATAAATGTTAACATGAATATAAGTGTTAACATGAATATAAATGAATTTATAATACTACAGTATAATGTAAACCATACGCATTTTCTCAGACAAAGTCTCAAGTAATATAATTTACATTCGGAAGATTATGCTATATATTATCTTTGTATTTCAAACTGAAATACATGCAGTGTTGAAACAATAATACCATAACTTTCATTCTTTGATTAAATGCGACCAATTTATTGGATTTGGAATTTCAGCTTGTATGAACAGTGTTCTTCTTTTAAGATAAATTATTTACAGATATACACCCTGTTAGCCGGTATTCGCAAGAGTGCTAACTGAGAATTGTATGTATGTATGTATGTATGTATGTGTGTGTGTGTGTATGCGCGCGCGCGGTCTGCTCCCCCCCCATACAGATGGCCTCATTTCTTTCTTTCTATAATTCCCTGTTTAGCTGCACCTTCTAACCTAAGAAACTAAGAGAATACGTTACATTCAGCATCTCATACAAAATTCTTACCATATAGAAAAGACAGCAAAAAGATACACAAACTCATTAAGAGCACTTACAATATCGCATTTGGTCATATACCACTAAGCATTTCGCCCAACGTTAGCACGCCTGGCGAAATGCTTAACGGTCTTTACGTTCTGAGTTCAAATTCCGCCGAGGTCGACTTTGCCTTTTATCCTTTCGGGGTCGATAAATAAAGTACCAGTTGCGTACTGGGATCGATCTAATCGACTGGCTCCCTCCCCCAAATTTTCAAACGTTGTGCCTAGAGTAGAAAAGAATATTGCATTTGGTCAGCGATAATACAAAGAAAAACCAAAGGAAAGAAAGAAAAGATGGTTTATGCCGGTTTTGTATAGGTTCCCAATGTCTAATATTTCATGTATAAAGACTAGTAGGGATCCTTGAGATCCTGTCAAAGTAACAAGATACACAAATTGAGACTTATCTACACGAAGTGATCTTTCGGTAGAAGTTCACAAAGTAAAAGTGAAACATTGCTCTTTCATATATATACAGATAATTTTTAATTAGTCCAGACTTTCAGTTCAGGATTTGGTCCATGATTGTCTCTTCATGCAAACACAAAATCTTAAAAACACCAAAACGTTTAAAACCAATACTTTTTTTTATTACGGCTAAAAATGTTAATATCTCACCAACGCCTTCCCCTCCACTTATACATTATCCCCATATTATCCATTAAAAAACATTTTTACGGCATTACACTAAATAAGTACTCTAGAAATTATCTAAAAGTTTCCCTATCTCCAACCCTAATCCTCACAAAAGATTTTCTAATATAAGGACACAAGTTTTATTACTACTATTTTTCAGCTCGTCATACCCCAGCAAATATACTGTTAGTTGTTTTCTATGCGTCGGAACTAGGTTCCATCTTGGCCCCAGATGACTGGAGCAATGTCTGTCACTGAGAACGCAAGATTTCGCCGAAACGCCCTGTATGGTGAACCATTGGCGTCACCTGCTATTCGATTCCACTTGTTTTTTTTTTTATTACACATAAAGTCTAGCGATAGAGATTCTTTTTCCGAGATAGGAAGCCGCAGGAGATGTCTTTCACGTCTGCACTTTGTGATCTTCAGACAAACGTTCGCCGCACATACGAATGGTGCAACTTGTTACGGCAACAAGTTGCACGAAATCTACATAATTTATATCGAACATCTAGGCACAACTAAAGCATCCTAAAATACCACTCTCCATAATCAATTCAAATATGCAAGCACAAAACAAAAGCAACAGCGAACATAAACTATTAAACTACGTAGATCAAAGCAGTTACTGATATAACGGGATTTATAATTATCCAGCAAATGAACTGATTCAAACTATTATTTATTCTATCATAAAGGAAAACCCTAATTCGCCTTTAGCATTTTCCCTTGTTAATAAATTTGTTTTTAAGCTTTACTGAGGTTTTGTCGCATGCCATATTGTTCCTCGAAGTTTATGTTGATAAAGGCTGAAGGTAAAGTATCTCAGTTGTACAATAACCTCATTGTTCTGAACACTGCACTGGAAAGCATGCCACTAATAAAAGTAGAGAAGCAATATGTAATCAGGTCCAATTCATATTGTCTGCTTTCGTTGTGAGCACCCGAAAACTTGGGGAGCCTATATTCGGCAACTCGATCCACTAAAAAAAGCAGTCAAATTCTCCTAAAGCCAAACCCTATCATTTTCAAAAGGTCTCTGAAAAAACAAACAAAAAAAAAACCCAACCCTTTTTACTTGACACCCTCATACTATAAACTATGTCGGATTACAAATGATGGTCTTCCACTAGGTAGAAATATATCACATAGCACTTAGTCGTTCAGGAAGTGACTAGGAGGTCGCTCAACCAACTAGAAATAACAATCAAAACATTATCATGTCACATTTCAACGAATAGCCGAAGGACAGTTTGGATGATATTGTTCTACATATACCAATGGTAAAGATAATGCAGTAATGAATTAAGGCTGCCCTCGCTTATTTCCGGACTGATCGTGATTGCGCACGAACAACAAATGTCACAACGAACATATATCTTAATAAATATGATTTATATCAACCGGTGAATCTTTCATGTGTCTTACCTAAGTGACCATATATTCTTTTACAATGTTTGTAAGTATTTTACAAACCAAATGTGTTATTGTTGATCAACTTTGAGCCAGCTCTATCTATGGATAAATATTTTATTTATGTGAATAAATCTCCCTTTTATTTATATATACACATAAGTATATATCTTTCGGCATGTTCTTGTTCTCCCTCTTCTTTTTTTTTTTATTTATTATTCCTCCCTTCTTCTTCTCTCCCTTCTTCTACTTCTTTTTCTTCTTCTTCTTCCTCTCAGTGTCAGTTGTGGCGCTTTATTTCAGGAATGAGAAATGGCCGCTGTGCTCGATGCTCTACTTGACGGCAAATGTGTCCCGTTGCAAGTTATCCAATGGATGAAAATGGAAACGCATCAGGTATTGATCGTCCTGTACTCCTACCACTAATTACTTCACCTCCTCATTTATTTTTATGCCTCTCTCACTTGTTATATCTTCTTTCTACCCGCCTTTGAAACGATTTCATTACGGTTTTATGTCAATCCTTAACGGTATATTTCTACACCGAACTCTCTTCTCTAAATATAAATATATATTTATATTAAAATGGAGATTAAAATTTTCTTTAATTTAAATACAGTTCCTCCTCAACATCATACTGTATAGTATACCCTTTATTATCGATTCATTATTCCAAACCGGCATTTGTTCTTGAAACTGATTTGTTTATGAAATTAAACCGGCGATCCAATTCGTGTTTACATTTGAATAAATCCAAACATGCCAACCACGACTTTATTAACAGTCACACGTTTCCCTCGGAGAGAAAAGTTTATTCAATTTTTATTTTGGAGAAATAATTACTTATAATGATTCAGTAATATTTATATTTTTTAAAAAAATGAAAGACTGTTTTGCGATGAAAATTATTTTATTAACGGTTAGGAGTTTCGTAAAAATTCAGCATTTTACAGACAAAAACAAGACAAGATTAACTTAGAAAATGTTCATTACCAAAAACTACACACATTACAATATATTTTTAAACTTTTTTTTTTATTTGAGATATTTTAAAACTCGGCGAAAGTAAAGAATATGTACATCCGATGTTTAGGATTAGGGTTTTTGTTTCGCCAAAAACGGGTGGTGTACGTATTCTTTACCTTCGCCTAAAACTCAACATGTGATATTGAAAAAAGACATAAATACGGACTCGAAGAAACGAAGAAGAAAAAGTCTTTAAAATATCACTCAAAGTTGTAGCATAACTACAGGGTTTTACCCCCCAGACTTTGGGAGGTCATGGAAGTTAAGAAGAATTTAAATGGACTCTGTTGGAATTTCCGAAAATTGTTCCCCACCTCCATTCCAAAACACTTTCACCGAAAATTTTTGTATATTCGGAATCTACATAATAAATACAATATGCATAGAAAATTTCATTAAAAAATATTCATTTTTCTGAAAGTTATGACCTTCCAAAGTCTGGGGGGTAGAACTCTGTAGTTATGCCAAAGTTGTTTTACATTCTCAACATGCTTTATAAACAAGTTTATTGTCAAGTGAATGATTTTTAAATAAGATCAACCTGAACAACTTTTCTCGCTTGTGTGTGTGTGTGTGCAATATGTGTACAAGGGTCCGGGTGTAGGGGGTGCAAGTGCACCCCCTAAAAATTTTCAGGGTACAAAATTCAATATTGCACCCCTACTTACCTTTCCCAGGCTTAGAAAATATGAACAAGGAACTAAAATAAATAAAAGGAACCTTCCCCCTCACACACAATCCCTAGAAAGATATATTACTGAACTAAAGCATCGTCAACGTTAGAAAATTATATATATACTAGAACAATTGATGATCTATTAAACAACACAGTCTCTAGCTCTACTCCATAGTCAGGTCACTCAGATTCTTCTCAGAATGACACAAGAGACCCATCACCACCATCATCATCCTATTCTACTTCTATTCCAATTAGTGAAGAATCACTCCCTCACCACCACTGTTCACCTCAATCTGAATGTATACATGACAGCTCCATGATAAATCTGCCAACTGTAAACACAAAACTCCGAAATATGCTGCTATTCTCCCAATATGCTCCCATTTACCTGGGACAAGACACAGTTCGTACAAGCAAAACCAGCCAACGCCAAACCACACATCTTACAACACCACCAGCACCACCACTAAATACTAAATCTCACTCAACAACATCTGCACATGTAACCTGGAATCCGAAAATCTGTTGCTATTCTCAACACAAAAGATTGTGTCTGATGTATGACTGTCCCTTCACTCATCTTCCAGGGACTTGGTGCACTAGTAAAAGCATGTCACCAAACCACTAGAAAATCCACAGTAGAAACATCCCTTGCAGTAGCAGTGTTGGCCCCCATACTTTCATCAAAACCCAGAAGTCACCCAGATATCTACTGGGTACAGTAATAAAACCAACAGCTGCAGACCATATAACTACAACTATATTTAACAGTGCAAACATACCAACTGCAGACAACAACCCCTCCCAAAGAGAGATAATTCTTTTTTTAGCCTTGATGAATCTGGCAAAATAAATTTAAAAAAAACAAACTTGTAGCTCTCATACAGTACCAACCACTGCTATTACTCCAGTGCACAACCACACCATTGCTGTCATTAACCAACAAACTCAACTCAATAATAATGCTAAATGTACAAGGTCTTTCATACTTCACAAATTGAACAAAAAGTATCATATCTTAGAGAACTTGCACAGCGAGAAGAGACAGTGTGTGTAGCACTAAGTGGAACGCACCTGACCCAGATATATTGGATGTGGAGGTACATATGTCAGGTTATGTACTACTCAGAACTGACCACAATACAGAAACAAGGAGAAATAGCGATCTTCATCCAAGAAGACCTGGCCATAAATATTTTCCTCTCCCACTCCAATACAGTGAGTGATACACTAATAATACAGTGAGTGATTGGCCTTAATTTGATCATGGGCATTATCTAACGTCTTCCTGATGCAGCTAACCACGGAGATCACTTCAAAGATGATTTGTTACTCATTAGCCAAACCTCACATGAGGCCAGCTTGCAGACCAATGTACTTTTAGCAGGAAATTCTATTTTCCTAGTCTCAGCTGGTCTGAGGGCTATATCCAACCTGGAATTAAACAACTGAACAGAAACAGTATGAATGCTCTTCTTGATACCACTTAAGACTGTAGGAGCTGTGTCAGGCAGCTCCTACCTGGTCAAAAACCATACTGGGTATTACTCAACAAGCCGTTTTCTTTTAGGAATGCAATTAGTTTCCCTCTGACTATTTGTTCCATGACTTTGCTGATGTGTGAAATCAGAGAGATAGACCTATAATTGATACTCTGAGTTTTGCATTTCTTTTTCTTCAAAATGACCAAAATCCAGATCTTAAATGTCTGACTTTGAGGTGCTTCAAAGTTTTATTTGATTGTTATTGGTTAGTTGGATCAGTATAACAGAATTTGCTTTTATATTTTGATGCTGTGACAAGCATAGAATTCTTACCCATGGCAGAGTGTATACTCAAAAGGACATTTTTATTTTGTTCTTACTTGCTGAATTTAAAGGAAAAGTCAGTGCCCAAGAGCTTTGCAGGTTTTCTAAGATTAATGAGCTTGATGACAACACTTGCAGTTAAGAACATGAGAAGGGAGGAGATTCTAGACAGATAATGTTCTGGGATGGAAGGACTAGAATTAGTGATGTAGGGATCTGCAATGATGGACACAAAAGTGACAAGGTGGGGAAGAGTGGCAGTGATACATGATTGTCCAGCTCCAAGGAACAGGGATTATAGCAGTAATAAAAAATAAAGAGAACAGCATATGATGGAGCATGTCTGTGAGTGATTTAAGCCAATCAGTTGTGTGGCCCTAATCTAGATATGTTTTAGAATGTCTGTGCATAGTAGCAGCATTGTTTCAGGTATGGAAGTAATATTCCATGGTGGGCCTCACATTGTAGGGAATCAGCAACTGCTTGATGAGGGGGAGGGGGCAGGGTCTGCATGCAATTGGAGGTAATTTCATGGTTGGTTGATATGTGTTGTATGTAGCATTGCATTTAGTTTTTGCACACCAAATGTACTAAATGTATGTCTAAAAGGATTAAACACATTTACGTGCAGTTTATGTGTGCATATGTACACGTGTGAGTGTGTGTGTGAACATCATCATAACCAAATGGTTAACATGACATCCTGAGTTCAATCCCACAGCATTGCTGTGGAATTGAACCTGAGATTTGGCAAATTTCATTTGTGATAGTCTCAGTAGAAAGAAACTGTGAGGAAGTCTGTTGGTGACCATATCTG
Organism: Octopus bimaculoides; assembly: GCF_001194135.2. Taxonomy (NCBI): domain Eukaryota; kingdom Metazoa; phylum Mollusca; class Cephalopoda; order Octopoda; family Octopodidae; genus Octopus; species Octopus bimaculoides. The sequence goes on from NC_068996.1 coordinate 55,023,624, forward strand.
TAATTTATAAGTGGAACTTTGTTCTAAGCAGCATCATGCAGTACAGCTGGGAGACCATTTGATCCAGATGCCGAGCTTGAATGTAGGTCATTAGTTCTGATGATCAAAGAATTCATTTGGTTCATGTATCATTTTGTCAACTATAGGTTCGAAAAATGCTCTGCCATAATGTTGACTCAAGAATGAGCTGAATCATTAGAATCTGATCCATTAGATAATCACAATCTGGTGGTGTGATTTTTGTTTAGCAAAGTGGAAAACGAACTTACAAATCATCATCATCATCATCATCATCGTTTAACGTCCGCTTTCCATGCTGGCATGGGTTGGACGATTTGACTGAGGACTGGTGAAACCAGATGGCTACACCAGGCTCCAATCTAATTTGGCAGAGTTTCTACAGCTGGATGCCCTTCCTAACGCCAACCACTCCGAGAGTGTAGTGGGTGCTTTTAC
>NC_068996.1:55024089-55026337 GCF_001194135.2 Octopus bimaculoides
ATTTGGCAGAGTTTCTACAGCTGGATGCCCTTCCTAACGCCAACCACTCCGAGAGTGTAGTGGGTGCTTTTACGTGCCACCAGTACGAGGGTTAGGGTTAGGGTTCGACCTTGCTCGAATGATTTTCTAACGTACCACCGGCACAAGTGCCAGTAAGGTGATGCTGGTAACGATCACACTCAAATGGTACTATGTACGGGCCACTAGCACGGAAGCCAGACAGCTGCTCTGGCAATGAACACGCTCAGACAGTGCTCCACTGGCGCAGGTGCCAGTCATCGAGTATGATTCAATTACGATTTCGATTTCACTTGCCCAAGCAGAGTCTAATGCAGGAGAGGTTCGCATGGCTGCCTGTTGTCAGATTCGGTTTGATTTCGATTTCAGATTTCAAATTCACTTGTCTCAACAGGTCTTCGCAACCAGAGTTTTTAGTGTCCAATGAAGTAAAGATACAAATAAGTGAGCTGGCTACACTTCTGGCAGAGGCCACAGATTATGCTCTCACTTGCCTTGCTGGGTCTTCTCATGCACTGCATATTTCCAAAGGTCCCGGTCACTAGTCATTGCCTCGGTGAGGCCTAAAGTTCGAAGGTCGTGCTTCACCACCTCGTCCCATGTCTTCCTGGGTCTACCTCTTCCACAGGGTCCCTCAACCTCTAGGGTGTGGCACTTTTTCACACAGCTGTCCTCATCCATTCTTGCCACATGTCCATACCAGCGCAATCGTCTCTCTTGCACACCACAACTGATGCTTCTTAGGTCTAACTTTTCTCTCAAGGTACTTACACTCTGTCTAGTATGCACACTGACATTATACATCCATCAGAGCATACTGGCTTCATTCCTTGTGAGCCTACGCATGTCCTCAGCAGTCACGGCCCATGTTTCACTGCCATGTATTTTACTGGAATAAATGATAATTAGATGGGGCAATGTTCAGTGAATATGGTGGGTGGGGCATCAATTCCCATTCAAATTGTTCCGACCTTTGGAATGTCATCCTTGCTGTATGTGGCTGAGTATTATCCTGATGGAAGAATACCTTTTGGCTTGAAACCAAAGATGGTCATTTTGCTTCTAGCACAAACTTAAGCCGCTCAGGCAACTCCCAGTAGGTCTCTTTTATTATCATTTGGTTTGGGTTTAAAAGTTGAAAGTGGACTAAACCTTTCATATCTCACCAAACAGATAACAACACCTTACGTGGGTGAAGACCTTCTTTAGCCTGGGATGCTGGTGTTTCTCCTTTCCCTACCCACTGTCTTCAGTGCTTGACATTTTTATAGAGGACCCATTTCTTGTCACCAGTCATTATTCAGTCCAAAAATGGTTCATTCGTGAGACGTGGCAACAAAGAAGAGTACCTACTCACTCTCTGCGCACGATTAGACTTGGAAAATTTGTGAAGAACCCATTGACCCAATTTGCTGACTTTTCCGGTGGCATGCAGGTGTTGATGAACAGTTGAATGACCAAATCCAAGCTTCTCTGTTTCTCAACAGTTATGATGGGATTTTGTTCCACCAGGGTTTGCTGGACGTCCTCATTGAGCTCTACAGATCTTCCAGGATGAGGCTCGTCTTCTAGACTGTTGTTTCTGGTTCAGAATTTCTGGATCCACCATTGACACTGGCTTACACTTATTGTCTGACCCCCATATACTGCATTAATATTCTTCGCACTTTCCATTGTGTTGTTACCTTTATTGAATTCATAAAGAAAAATATGACGAATATGCTCCTTTGTCACTTTCCTTATAGCTTTGAAAAAATAAATGTTAAAATTGAACTGCACTCCTCAAAACTTGCACTAAGAATAAGTACAAGGTAAAATCACTACCTGCTTTTATAGCAAGTTGATGCATGTAGTTTATCCCATCCCCCTCCAACTTTAGTTCATGGTGATGGCACCTGTACCAGTGGAGCGCTAAGAGCACCATTTGAGTGTGATCGTTGCTAGAGCAGCTGTCTGGCACATAAATAGCACCATTTGAGCATGATCGTTACCAGCAACGCGTTCCTGGCACTTGTGCCGGTGGCACGTGTAAAGACATTCGAGCGAGATCGTTGCCAGTGCCGCTGGACTGGCTCCTGTGCAGGTGGCACGTAAAATACACCATTTTGAGCATGGCCGTTGCCAGTACCGCCTGACTGGCCTTCGTGCCGGTGGCACATAAAAGCACCCACTACACTCTCTGAGTGGTTGGCGTTAGGAAGGGCATCCAGCTGTTGAAACTCTGCCAGAT
>NC_068996.1:55026347-55031256 GCF_001194135.2 Octopus bimaculoides
TTGAGCATGGCCGTTGCCAGTACCGCCTGACTGGCCTTCGTGCCGGTGGCACATAAAAGCACCCACTACACTCTCTGAGTGGTTGGCGTTAGGAAGGGCATCCAGCTGTTGAAACTCTGCCAGATCAGATTGGAGCCTGGTGTTGCCATCTGGTTTCACCAGTCCTCAGTCAAATCGTCCAACCCATGCTAGCATGGAAAGCAGACGTTAAACGATGATGATGATTATTATTTATGGGCTGACCCAATACATGTCTGTACTAGAGCATGCAACAGATAGCTATGAGGTGGGAGGCTGTGGGCTGATGCATGCATACACACAGTTCTTAGTTGGAAACATGACAGTACCACTGAATGTTCTCAATGGTTCTCAGGACTCAGCTATTGAAGCCATGTTTCTGTTCCATAGAGGAGAATGGAGAGGACCAATACACTGTAGATGCAGGACTTTGTCTCTCCGGAGATAGAGCAATGTTGCCAAAGGGGTTTCGATAGGAATACATGATCCTGGTAGCCAGACTACATCTGCAGTTGATCTCTCGTGTCAGATCTTCATTGTTGATGACTGTGGAGCCCAGGTAGATGAAGGAGCTGACAAACTCCATGATGCCACCCACAGTAAGCTGGATTCATGCCAAATTTCTCTACCACTGACCATATTTTTATCCTTTGTCTCATTATTGAAAGATTACTACCTCTACATTGCCTTTGTTGACCTCAAGGTGGCATTCGACATGGTCAACCATGCATCCCTCTGCAAAAATTCTCAAGCTTATCAGTGCACATCCTAAGGTCACAGCCCTGTTCCAATGGCTCTATAGCTGTGCCAAGGGCTGTGTGCAGGTTAACAAGGACTCTTACTGGTTCCTTGTCAACAGCGGAATCAGACAGGGTTGTGTGGCAGCCCCTGACCTCTTTAACTGTGTAATCGATTATCCGATGACCAAAGTCTGTGAGCGAGTCTCTTGTGTTACCTTTGGGTACTACCACCTTACCCACCTGGAATATGTGGATGATACCACCTTATTCAGTTACTCAATTGTCCAGCTGACCATATACAGAGAAAAATCAACAAAGCTTGGCCTTCAGGTGAGTTGGATGAAGATCAAGCTGATGCATGTTGGAGATGGCCTGGACCTTCCCACTCTCCATATTGGCCCCAATGTTGTGGAGTTTGTCAGTTTCATCTAGTCCACTCAGCTAGCAAAAATGTGTAAAGGGCCAGCCATGTCACATTCTGTGTCATGTTAAGAGTACACATATCTGTGGAGTACTTGGCCATTTGCATGTTAATTTTACAAGTAGACTGTTCCATTGTTTGATTCAACTGGAACGCTCGTCATTGTAACTGATGGAGTGCTCCAGCCAATTAGGATGAGTTTGAAAACTGCTCTAGCTCCAGCATACACTTTAAGTGATAATAAAGATGATGCTGTAAGGCAGCATGATTGCAGCTGGATCATAGGATCTGTTCTGTCAGGTATTATCTGGAATAAAAAAGAACAACATCAAAGCAAAAGATTGTTGTTTTCTCTCAGTGATATGACTCGAAAATTATTTTGACACAAGGCTGCAATTATTATTTTTTAAATATAGAATTGTCTAATTAATATACTCTAAGGTGTATTAAATTATTTTCCTCATGTACTAATTGCAAATTCAACACTTAGAAGTGTCTGAAGGGTAGAACATTTATAGTTATAACTGCATCAAATGAAGTAAGACCCAAATTTCGTTTGTTATTTCTGCTTGTTTAGAACCATTAATTGAACAGAACTATGGTCAAAGACATTTTAAGCATGATCATCCTGTACTTTTTCTCAAACAGTACACACATGGCCCCATTTTCAATGTATTCTTTTCTAAGGTTGTAGTGTGTGCTTTAAGGAAGATTTTGCTGTTATTTCTAGCTATTGAAAAATACATGTAGCGGCTCACTTCTTGGCTCGTAGTTTCACTTGTATATCTCTAATCAAGAACAAATTCTACAGCATGTAGTTTGTTGCTTCATTTGTTTTCTCTAATGGTTAAGTACCAAAAGTGTTTCAGAGCAATGCTAAGAATATTTACTTATATATCATATTTATAGAATTCCTTAATTAATTATCTTTGTTTTCTGTATTAGGTACAGATATCTTCTACCATTTACCCTTTGGCTAACCACTGCTTTGTGACTGGAATTGGTCAAACAGGAACTGAAAACAGGTCTCTTTTGTGTGTGTGTGTGATAGAAAGAGACAAACACACATGCATATACATGTGTGTGTGTGTGTGTATATATATATATATATATATATATATATATATATATATTTATATATATACACAATATGGGTTTCACAAAGTTTTGCTCAGCCTGGGGCTAGAGTAGAAAATACTTGCTCAATGGGACTGAAGTTGAAATCATTTGGTTCGGAAGTGAACTTCTTAACCCAACAGCCATGCTTTTGTGTGTGTGCATGCATATCGGCCATCATCATTTAATGTCCATTTTCCTCCATGCTGGCATAGTTTGGATGGTTTGTGTGAATGTCGATTCCCTGTCATCTCATGTAACAGGACACGGTTCCATGTATCCTACAAAACTGACATTGTTTGCATTCTCCCTTATGGGTCTGTGAACTTGTGAAAACCAGTGAAATAAAATAATTCCTTACTTGGTCACCAAAAGGGAGTTGGTTAGAAGAACAGCATCTTGATTTCTTAAGTGCATTTGAATTCCATGTAGACAAGGTAATAAGTCTTTGTTTTTTTGGCAGGACTCTCAAGTAAAAGTTGTTAATTTTTAATTAAATGTTTAAAAATATACTGTTTTATCATTAATTTTTATTTTTTTATTTTAGCCTCTTTTACCTGAAATTCTTATTAATCTTCAATATGAAAAAAAGGAATTTATCCCATACTTTCTGAACTATTTAAGAGATCAAACTTTTCACTTGCTCCATAACTCTAAATCAGTAAGCCCTTCACCTTCGAAATGTGATTCCAGCACACCTGTGGCTACTTCAAAAAGGTCAAGGTCATCTTGCACAAGAACTCAGTTATTTCCAAATTCAGATTTTTGCAGAAATTCAGATAATTATGCAGAAAATTTCCCAAAATTAAATGCAGAAACATCATCTGATCATTTGGTGACAAGTGTGAAATCATGTCTTTCAAATACAACCTTGACTACTGTTGAAAATTTAGCAATCCGTAAACGTTCAAAGAAAGTTCCAAATAAAAAGATGTTTTACCCTATTGAAACAGCAGTGGACAACAACAAAGAAGTTCACATTAATTCAGTCAATATTGAGAAAGATTCATCGTCATGTTCATCTTGCAAATTGTCCAATCAGAAAAAGCGTAACTGGAAAACACAACATACTGATAAAAAATGCCAAAACCAAAAACACAAATTGGAAAGCTCCGGATATCCAAGAAATCAAGTTTTAGCACCTTTTTTAGATCAAGCTGTTAATAAATAGTAAGTTTTTTAATTTAATTTCTTATAATTCTTTAATATTTTTATTTTGATTCCATTGTGATTTTTTGAAGTTGGATTCCATGAATCTGAATGTTGGGCTATTTATATATTATGTAATCTTTGATTATTATTAAACAACAATTAAATTAAACTTGAATAAAGTTTAAAAAGAAAGATGAACACGTAATTCATCATCATCATCTTTGCAATAAATTATGAAACATTTTTGTATTTAGCCATAATTGTATGAAACCGTCTCGACGAATTAAACCTACTCCAGTGCAAGCAGGAATGGAGCGTAAACAAAACCAAGCTTTTATTGAATCTTCAGAAAATAAATGCAATTCTATATCTTTAAGAAATGAGGAAAATAAACATAATGGATTATCGACAAGTTTTCAGGAAGAAAGAGCTTTGCTAAAGTGAGTTTTCTCTGATATTTATTTTACCCCATCTAGCTATTATTTTTTTTATAATCTACACTTTCATTAATCCGTCAGCATTCAGATTATCTCTATCGAATGTAATGCTTATTTATTCCTATTGATTTGAATTAGTCATGCATTATCTGTAGCTTAGAGATTTCGAAAATGTGATTGTTTATTTTTAGAATGACATTGTAGGGTGGGTGTGAGATGCTGGATCTGACCGTTTTGAACATAAAACAAGTAGAATATCTGAGTTGTAAATGGCCTGTTTAAATGCTAAAGGGTTAAATGGTTTATGTGATTCCTTAAACTAACAGTAAATATAAAATAACAGTAAGTTTATTCTGTTTAATATGTTGATAGATGTGAATCAAAAGTACAGTGTGATATTTGTATTAAAGCTAAATGTTATAAACTTTATGAAATGAAAATGACAAGAATACTCCATTTAATTTGATGTTTGGCAGTTTCATGATTTTGTGACTTTTGGAAACAATTGAGGAGATCGTAGATAAAGCCCACAGAAGAGGGAGACCCAGGAAGAGGTGGGATGAAGTGGTGAGGGTTGATCTCAGGATGTTGGGCCTCATAGAGGAAATGACAATGGACCAAGATGTCTGGCGATATGAAGTTCTAGAGAAGACCTACCCACGTCAACAAAACTGAGTTTTAGAAGCCCTGTGTGTGTCCCACCCACACCTAACAAGAAAATTTCTCATCATACACCCTACCACAACAAATCAATCTGCATCTCTTTTCTTCCTCACATTACCGCTTCATGCACTATCCTTACCTCCCACTCCCCAATCCTGTCCTCTTGGCCCTGTGCCACTGTATTATTGTTCTCCACTAACCCCCGACCTGTGTGTTCCACCCACACCCTGCCTCACTGTATCATTGCTATCTGCTAGCTTCCCGACCTGTGTGTTCCACCCACACCCTGCCTCACTGTATCATTGCTATCTGCTAGCTTCCCGACCTGTGTGTTCCACCCACACGTAACAAGAAAACATTTC
>NC_068996.1:55031738-55045616 GCF_001194135.2 Octopus bimaculoides
TGTACTTCATCTACAGCAAGACACCTATTTCTGCCTCACTATAACCTTTCATCATCTGACACAAGATCACCTCCTCGAATGCCCCCTCCCCTCTTGAAAGTTTTTTTTGTCTTGCAAGTACTTGGTGACCCTGTCAATGCAGGTGTCACTTAAAAGCACCCAGTCCACACTGTAAAGTGGTTGCTGTTCAGAAGGGCATCTAGCTGTAAAAACCTTGCCAAAACTGACCTTGCCTGTGCTTGTGGCACGTAAAACGCACTCAGCCCACTCTGCTGAGTGGTTGGTGTTAGGAAGGGCATCCAGCTGTAAAAATCACAGAAGTCTGGTGTGGCCATCTCGTGTGAAACTGTCCCACCCATGCTAGCATGGAAAGTGGACATTAAACGACAATGGTGATGACTTTAGTGAGAGGTAAAGTATAAATTATGAGAACGTATGTCAACAAGTTCGTTTGTGCAGAAGTAGAATAATGCAACCATTAATTTGAAAAGGCACAATTTATTATTAAGTTAAACTGAAAGGATAGAAAGAAGACAATCATCCAGGCATTGAACATTCTGCTTTGAAACTGATATCTTTGGGCCACTGAATTTCTGGTCTCTGATGTTACTGTGCAGAAGCTAAAGCACCCAGAGTGAAATCGCTTGGCACAGATTGACCTTAAAACTCTGTTGTGCATGCATACTAAGTTTTAATGTTCTAGCTCACTTCTGCTGTTTGCAGCAGTGCTTAGAAGGAAGGTGTGTAGCATGAGATCATCGCATTAACCATGACAGAGAAAGTTGTCATGGTGATACCTACTGAGAGGCCTATGCAAAGTTGCAGAAAGAGTATGGAGAGGAGTGTATGAACTGCGCACAAGTGTATGAGTGGTTCAGACGTTTCCAAGATGGCTGAAAAATGTTGATAGTGACGAACATTCTGGGAGACCCACAACCAACAGAACTGAGAAAAACATTGCAGATGTGTATGCAGTTGTGAGGGGAAATTGTCAAATCACCATCCATAAGTTATCAGAGGATGTGCAAATTAGTTACGGTTCAGTTCAGTCCATTATCACTGAAGATTTGGGTATGAGACGCGTGTCTGCCGAGTTTGTTCCAAAACCACACCACTTTCAGCTGACCAAGTACACTCAAATTTCAGTTGCACAAGATCTCATTGATTGTGTCAAGAACAATGAAAACTTTGCATAGGCTTCTGGCAAGATTTGATGCAGATTCTCTGCTCAACTTTTTCTGTCATAGTCAATGCAATGATCACACGCTACACACCTTTCTTCCAAGCACTGCTGTAAACAGCAAAAGTGAGCTAGAACATTAAAACTTTGTGTGCATGCACAGCAGAGTTGAAGGTGAATCTGTGCCAAGTGGTTTCACTCTATGTGCTTTAACTTTATTACTATGGCAACAATCCGGATACTTATTGATCAGACCACATATGTGTAAATTAATTTATGAGTTCATCAACTTTAGTTCACATTTGTGATTCATTCAGATAGCTAATTACAGAGTTTAGAACAATGAAGCATTTTGAAATTTTATGTTTTAAACTTAGATTGTTGGGGAAAAAAGGCTAATAATAATTTGTAGAATTGGGCTTAACCTTTTAAAAATAAATATGAAAAACAACTATAAAAAAATATTTGTAACTTTTTTTTTTTTGATAAATATATTTTTTCAGAATAGAAAAAGCAAAACTTCTTGAGGCTGCAACTGTTCCCTGGAATATTACACCGTCTTCCTTCAGCCATTCACCAATTAAGAATTCAAATGTTGAACAAGGAGAGATGATTGAAGCTAACCTGTCTCTTGTTACTAACCACAAAAAACTAGATACTCTTAGTCAAATTTATTCTGAGTGTCTTTATGGTAATTTTTCTCTTTTCTGGAATGTCATTTTGACTCCTTTGTAAATGATAATCAGTGTAGACTTAAAGATTTGCAATAACATATTCATTGGTTCATGCCTACATTATATTTTTTTGACACAAATTTATAGATTTGATATTAAGTGTGAACATGTGCAGAAGAATGTGGGCTGGAAAGGAATTTCAGAGGGATAATATTCTTGGAGGAAACGAGTGACCATAATGATGTGTGTGCAGAGCATTAGGAGGTGGGACAGTATGGGTTTTAAAAGGAGGAGAGACAGGTATATTGAATGGGTTTGGGTGCAGGTGATATGAAACTCGTTAAGAACAGGGATTTTGTACAAATAAAATAATGAGAAGAGTTAAAAGCATAGGCTAGTGATTAAGGGTATTGGTGAGTGAGTGAGTCTTTGCTAATCAGTTTGAAGATTTCTTTTGGACATGGGCTGAGATGTTTGTTTAAGGTGCCTAGTTAGCAGAGTTAAACATCTGATGATATTCCTTGTAGTATTCAAAAGTCAATAAAGTAGTGGTCAAGTGCTGAGGTCAAACACTTCTTTCTGAAGAAAAAGAAATAAGCAGGATGGGTTTTACTCGGTTCAAAGTGTCCATATACCATTTGTCATGTTAGTGTTTCTATGACTTCAGGCAAAATAGCTGAGCTCCTTTCGAGTGTTGGGCCTCGTGGAGGCAATGACTGAAATCTTTGGCATTATGTTGTGCTTGAGAAGAAGACCCATCAAGCTCTGCAAAATCGTAGTTGTGGCAGATACCGGTGTCACACAAATTGGCACCCATGCTGGTGGCACGTAAAAGCACCCATTACACTTTCAGAGTGTAATGGGCATTAGGAAGGGCATCCAGCCATAGAAAACCATGCCAAATTAGACTGGAGTCTCTTGCAGCCTTCCAGCGTGCCAGTCAAACTGTCCAACCCATACCAGCATGGACAATAGATGTTAAATGATGATGATGATATGTTTCTATGACTTCATCAAGAATTGAGGGCTCAAGAAAAGAATATGTTTGTGTGCAAAGCAGTAACATTGTCCTAGATAAGCTTTTAGAAAATCACTTTGGGGTTTAGATGCTAGTGGAGCGTAATTGCTTCTTGAGAAAAGCTAGACATTTTGGATTGTTAGGTTGGAGATATGTGAAGAAAAAAAAAATTTGCTTATGTTCAGATGAAAAGTATTGTAAATTGTAAAATGGTATAATTATGTGAATTTCATTACTATTTTAAGTAACTGTAATATGGTTTCATTATTTCATCTTGGACTAAGGTGGTGAGCTGGAAGAATTGTTACCATATTTGTAGCATTTCTTCTGGCTGAGACCCTCTCATTACCATATTTCTGTTGAAATACACTGCCTTTCTTTCAATTCATCCTGAAAACAATAAAAATTTTTATCAACATAACTAACATTGTTAAGCTATGGTTTGGAACATAAATTGATGAAAGAATGTTTTAATTTAGATCACTTTAACCCTTTTGTTAACATATTTGATGGAAGGTTTTGATTTAGATCGCTTCAAAATGTGAAGTTTGTATCATAGAACCAAGGGCAGTTTCAGGCAGGTTGGTATCTAAAGGGTTAACACCTTTTGGGGTTAAGAAAATAAATACCAGTTGAGCACTGAGGGTCAATGTAATCAACTTCCCCATCCTCTCAAAATTGCTGGCCTTGTGCCAAAACTTTGTCATTTATGTTATTGTGTCATTCTTTATATTTTTATCAACATCCATGTGCATCAGGACAAATGTTGTTTCCTGCTCTCTCCCTCTCTCTTTCTCTTCTTGGATTAAGTTCTAAACTACAGTCAAGTTAATGATTCTGACATATATATATATTTTTTACATTTCAGCTGCACTTTTTCCCAGTTTGACTGTAGAGATATTTTTCCTTGTGCAGTTGTTAGTAGCAAAAATTTCTGAAAAGGCTGTTACAGATTCTACACCAGATAGTAAATATTTTCTTTTTTTCTTAATTTATTACTCAAATATTGAGATTGGGAAAGAAAGAAACCAAAGAGAAAAGATGATCTATTTGTATTTATTTGTAATATTACTTCAAAAGTAGTAATGATAGTGTGAATGTTTTACTATATGTAGCATGCTGCTTTGTAGTTTTGACTTTAAAACCTGTGAGAATTGACTTCAACTTTTATTCCTTTGAATATCAATAAAAATTGGCAGAAAATAATAGAAAACAGATGATAATTTATCTGACTATGTGGTATCATCAGTGTTATCCCTCAGTGGGTGATTGACTCTCACAAAGACTATTTGATTTAAGAACTATTTGAGATCTTTAATAGAGTTCATTCTGTTGAAAACATTTACATGAGATTAATGACCTGACAGTAGCATAGTAACATTGATGTGTTACTTTTGACTTCATATTCCTTTTTGTTGTGCTGCATTTAGTGGTTGACGAGGAGATAAGGAACCTGTGAGGTGTGAATTTCCCCTAACCACCACCACTTCTCTGTAATGACCTTAAAGGTCAGTTGCTGCAAAGGAATCTCCTAACAGGTATCGTAATGAGCTGATATTCAAAAAGGTTGTCCTGTTGATAGGGCAGCCTCCCTGCTGTTGTCCATAGGTTCAGACTGCCATTGTATTTTAATGGTCACCTTTGTTTGAAGATGCAGTTGGAAGAGATTTTCTAATGGAAGCCCATATCAGAACTGGGGCCTAAACTTAATGGTAGTTATAAGGTAGATGTTTATCATCATCAACGTCCATCGTTTCCCACTATCACTGGCTGCAACTGACTCTGCACTAAGATGAGATAGTTGCCTCCATCGTATGAATCTATGGTGATGGACATACCTCATGTTTGTTTCATCAGCCATACTCTTCCGTTTTGGCTTTGGACATGTTGGAAGAGGGTATTAATTTTGGAGTTTTCCTTCTCCTAGATTGATCGCTTTCACCACAGCAAAGGAGCTCAATCTACCTTTACAAGAATATATTCCTCTCAAAGATGGGACCCTGATAGGTACTGCCATTCTGGATCAGAATGGCCCTTGTGGGCGAGGGTTGACTCCATGCTCCCCACAACTCCAGAATGCCCAAACTGGAGCCTCACCACTAGATGCAGTTTAATGTATATCATAATTTATAGTGAATTATATATACAAAATAAATGTTAAAACTGCAATTAATTGACATATTAAATTTTCTTTTATAACAGAACCATATTTAAATGGATTAATGGTTTCTTGTAAAATTTTGACTGTTAATTCTGAATATATATAATCAAACTTCAGATTTAATCAATTTGAAAAAAATGCTTGCTTCAAGGAGACCTGCTTCTTTCCCTTTTATTTCTTTGAACTATTCCTGATGATTCTAATTTCTTTTCATAAAGATTGCTCTGGTCACAACTATTTGAAAAATATCCACAATATTGTGTACTTCAGTGTGCAAGCATTGCAGAATTTGTTACCGTAAGTTGATTGTTTCATACCTTTCTTTTCCACCTTATTTTCTGCATCATGTACTGTATGTATTCATCATCATCATCATCATCATCATCATCATCATCTAACATCCATTTTCCATGCTGACATGGGTTGGACAGTTTGACATGGAGGTGGCCAGCCAGAGAGCTGTCCAAACACCAGTTGTCTGTTGTGGTATGGATTCTATGACTGGATGCCTTTTTCTAACACCAGAGTGTGCAGGGTGTTTTTTTTAAGCGCCACTGACATGAGTGCGTGTACATAGCACTGGCACAAGTGCATTTTATGTGACACTAGCACCTGCAAAAGACAAGCCTGTATGTATGGATGACAACAATTTTACTGAGGTTGATGTGTCTTCTCAAATACGGGTAACCACTACATCTCCTCATCCCTTGTTATTTCCTCAGTGAAGCCCAGTGACCAAAAATCTTTTCTCACCACTTCATCCCATGTTTTCCTGGGTCTACCCCTTCCACAGCTTTCTTCCACAGTTAGAGCTTGGCACTTCTTTATACAGCTGTCCTCATCCATACACATCTCATGACCAAACCAGCGCAGTCTTCTCTCTTGCACACAACATCTGATGTCTCTTATATCCAATTTTCCTCTTAAATCATTTACACTCTGTCATATATATATATACACTGATATTACCCATCCAGTGAGGAATGCTGGCTTCATTTCTTTCAAGCCTTTGCAAGTCCTCTGTAGTCAAAGGCCATGTGTCACTGCCATGTAGCATAGCTGTATGTGCACAGGCATCATACAATCTGTCTTTCAATCTGAGGGAGAGGCCCTTAGTTACCAACAAAGGTAGAAGCTCTCTGAACTTTGCCCAGCCCATTCTTATTCTAACAACTATACTTTCAGAACTCCCTCCCTCACTGCTAACTTGATCTCCTAGGTAACAGAAGCTATCTACTACTTCTGATGATCATTGCCAAGCATTTGAGAGTGTCTATTGCCTGCACATTTTTAGTGCTTATTGTACCTGCACATTTGCCACACATGAAGACTATTTCATTTCCTCTGTTAACCTTCCTGTAATATCACTACACCTCTTATGCATCCAAAGCTTGCACCTACCACTGATTTTGTTATCATCACATTCTCAATTCCCCATTATTGTCTTCATCACTTCCATTCGCTAGTCATTTGTTAACCAATAAACTACTGTAAAGTCTCCTTTCATTTTTGTGTCACTTAGGAGGCTACAATCTGTCTACTACTTAATCAGTAATCAAAGTAAATAAGCATTGGTTTACAACAAGCAACTTTGTTTTTTTTCTTCTTATGCCTCATGTTTAGTTTCAGTTCAAAGATGGATATTACAATCAAAGAAGACTATGAATCTTTGATACCAGCCTGTCTCTGACATGTGCAATCTTACAACTCAAAACTCCTAATCTTAAATTATTTATGTTTACATTGAGACTCATCATAATTTTCTGGACGAACTTTTTGTTATCTTTCAAATTCTTGATTATTTACAAGTTGTTGGAAGTTATAGACAACACCAAGCATAGTGGTTAATGCAAAGATTCATACTGTGCAGATACAATAATATGAGGGGGAGAAATAAGGCAATGAAGAGTACCTGAGTGGAGGACACAAAACTCTCTGAGAAGGAGAAATCACTGTAGTATCAGTAGGAAAAGCAAAGAGAGGAGACAACATATTTGTAGGGCAGAGGTTGTAGTATGTTGATGAGCAATTTCATACCATTTAATTAGGTGATCTTGCAAAGCACATTGGATGTCTACTTGTGTAATATCAGCGTTGTCTTTGCATAGTGTTGGTAGTTGTTGGAGGATGAAGCATTTTCTGGTTCTGAAGAGGAAATCCAGGCTTTGCGAAACAGTTTTTTTTTACTAAATTCATTTCTATAAAGAGATTCTCAGTGATGTTGGGTAGGCCCAGCTTTTTTGGTGACCTTGAGGAATCTGGTTTTGAGATGTTCATATTTAGGCGGGGTTGGGTGCAATATAGTTTTCTTGAAATATGTAATTGTTGTATCTTTGTTCTGTTAAATGAGACATGTCTGATATGATCCCATTTGAGGATTTTTTTTAGGTTTTGTTCATGAAGTTAATGCAGATAGCTACCTTTGTCTCTAGATCTGCAATCCCTTTCAACTCTTTCCTGGTTATATTTTCCTTTCAAATGATAACCTGTAACAGTTTAAGCTGAATATCAACTTTATTGACTCACTAATTTATGGAGTCTTGTAAAGAGATTCTTCAAAAAAACTTTTAAAATTTTGTTTTTCTTAAAAAAAAAAGTATTAAAAAACCCTGAAATTATTGTAATTTTCTAATCTTTTTAGGTTGCTGCCATTATTAGGGAAAACTATTTTAAGATTACTCTGTGACAATCCTAGAATTGGACATTTTTCATTATCATTGAAGAGTATTTTATGTCAACTTCATGAGACTGATTGTTCTTCATTGCAGGTATATATTGTTTATTTCTTTATTTAAAAAAATAATTTTTCTGTAATTCGATCCAAATGACATTCATAGAAAATTAAGTCTGTTAATTTTATTATTAATAGATTTGCAGGTAGGAATTACTCAATCAGATTAGGGTTGTTTAAATTGTTGAAGATGAATAATTGTAACAGAAAATATTGGTAATTCTGATGGTTGCAGTGAGAGGATTAGGGTAAGTGTTAGGCAGTGTTCAATATATAGTATGTAAGGTGAGACACTAAATGAGTGACAAAAAGGAAAAAAATTTGAGTGATAGTTGTTAACTTTAGAAGAGAGGCTTTTGCAGTAGCATTAGAAGCAATTCTGTGAGCAACTCTGTGAGCTTGTAGTTGTGTATTATGCTGGTGAGTATTTCAGAAGAGAGTCTTTTATAGTAGCGTTAGAAGCAATTCTGTGAGCTTGTAGTTGTGTATTGTGTTAGTGAGTATAGGCTTGGTTTATAAGTTTACTTTTTTATTAGTGTGATCCACTTTGTGTTTAGATTAGTTCTGGGAAGAAACATCTGTAAGAAATAATTTTAAAGTATTTTATATTTTACATTGATGTTATTTGAATGTGACACATTTCTTCCAGAAACCCTAGGCAACCTTCTCATATATCCTGTTTACTGTATCTATTTTATAAAATAGTTTTAATTTTCTGAATCATTCTCTATTAACTGTTACCATTTTCTTTACAGATGTCTCCTGTTTTATTGCATTGTTCTATTGGAGGAGTCCCATTCCAGGCAGAAACAGACAATCGTAATAATTTTCCTTCACCCAAAGCTTTTTCAACTTTTAGAGCACAACGGTATGTATACATAAATAATATAATTGCATAGTGTGTGTGTATGTGTGAGAGAGAGAGAGAGAAAGAGAAAGAGAGAGAGAGAAAGAAAGAGAGAGAGAGAGAGGAACTCCTTTGAATTTGGAATGTTTTTGTTAACGTATATTTTGAATGGATTCTATGAATTGTTTTAATAATTTTTCAAGGGATCATTTTTATGAGCTTATACGTGAATGGAAAGACAATCATGAGAAACCACAGTGGTCACTAACTTCCATGCTGAATAAAAAGATGCACTTGGTTCTGTCACCTGATTCAGAATTAGCAAATTATTGGCACCTTGCTAAATTATTTGTTTCACAGCTTATCATTGTAAGTAGTAGCTTGATTTGGTGTTTTAAAACAGTTCGATTGTTAAATGCAAACAATTGGCAAACAAAATTCATGAAAACTGTTTTATTTTAAGAAAGATATAATTTTGTTATTGCTTTAAAATGTAATTCAGATAATAGCCTTGTATCTTGCCCAAATGTCTGAGAACATTAAACATTTTGATTTCAAGTCTCACTTTTGTCAAATACACTGTTCATCTTTCTCCAAAGTTGTTAAAAAAAAATGCAAGGCATATAATAGAGTCATTTAACTTGCCATTGAACAAAAATATGTGGCCTTGTGCCAGCACAAGAAATCATTATTTAAAAAAAAATGATTTCATTTGCTTAGGAACAAAATATTTTTATAAGATGAACTATGGTCAATTAAGTTACCCTGATACATATTTGCATAGTTTCACTAATTTATTTAGAGTTGATTCTGATAAATATAAACTTAGACCAGTGTATCACCAAATACTGAATACTATTAAGCATTTACGTTTAACTTTCTATTGACTGTATCATCTCCACTGTCCGTATTTCAACCCTTTTGATACCAATCCAACTGAGACCATCCCTCCTGGTTCTATGATACAAACTTCCTGCTTAAAGTCATCTCAATTAAAACCTTCCTTCAAAATTTTGTGTTAATTTATGTTCCAAATACCAGCATAATAACGTCAAAGTTATTTTACAAAATTAAGTGTATTTCAACAGAAACATGGTATCGAAAGGGTAAGAATTGATTTTCATCCTCGTGGCATGGGATGGGTAGGTCGGCTTCAACACAGTGTCTCTTTATCTTTCACCTTCGTTTTTGATGTCCTTTGTAAAGCTCTTTACCTTCAGAACAGTATTTACTATTTCTGCCTATGTCTTTCTATTCAGGTCCTCTTCCTGCATTGTTTAACACGTTTTTAACCTCATCACTCTTCATATATAATCACCATAATACAGTGAACACCTGATGCCTAGTTTTCTACTCAGTTCTTCCTGCACATTCACAGTACATATCCAGCATAGAATGCTGGCTTCATTTCTTTCCAGCTTTTGCATATCCTCTACATTCATTGCACATAGCTCAACCACACAACATTGTACATTATACTCAAGTATCATCAAGTATGCCCTTTTCTTGAAAACGAAAGCCTTTCATTGTTGTTGTTGTTGTTCTATGGCTCCCAAGTCAGCTCTGATTAAGCTCATCTTTGATCAAAGGTATTCCTACCATGGCCATCATATCTTTATTTCAGAATTGTGTACTTGACAGATAGTAAGATGGGATTTGAAGAAGATTTGGCTACTATTTTCTAGCAGGTTGAGTAACCATACAGGCAGCTTTATAGGCTAGATTGAAGCTTAAACTAGATTTTGTGGGCCAAATTGAAGTAGAGATAAGATAGAGAAGAATGGGCAATCCCAGTGCCACCTGACTGGCTCCCATGCCGGTGGCATGTAAAAAGCACTCGCTACACTCTCAGAGTGGTTGGCATTAGGAAGGGCAATCCAGCTGTAAAAACCTTGCCAGATCAGACTGGAGCCTGGTGCCAGTCCTCAGTCATGGAAAGCAGACATTAAACGATGATGATGGTGTATTCATGATGCAAGCCAAAGTAAATGGATAAAGAGGTTAATAAACGTAATTATAGATCAATAGAAACAACAATGAAAAGAAAAAAAATATGAGGTGTTAGAAAAGTTTGTATGCAGGCACGTATGGGGATAAAAAACTACTCCACACAGGTTTATGGAGGTAGAAACTGTCTGAATGAATGCATACAGTTCTTGAGCAGACCAAAGCTTGATTGAAAGTTTGCACTGTTTCAGCTGCAAGATCTTTCAATATTGTTCATATCATTAGAATCCAAGTGGACGAACATGAGTATAAATTTGAGGGGGGAAAAAATGAAAGAAAGGTTTCTCTTTGTCTCAGCATGTAGAGACAAAATGAAGAGGAAATAGGTAATATCTTTTAGCATAAAGATTTATAAGCTTCTTTTCCATTTATTAAGATAATTAAAGATTCCCTAAGATGCGCCAACTCGGTTTATCAGAACCGGTATCAATTATGGCTCTTGTCAGGCTCTGAAGACGTGCTAGTAATACATATTTTACAGAATATTTAATTACTGTGGCTAGTATGTTTGACAACCCTGATATAGAGGCTGTTTTTATGTTCAAATAAGCTAGATCAGGCCTCTCCCACCTACCCTAAATATCATTCTAAATATAAACAATAACATCATTGAAATTTAGAAGCTAGAAGATAATGCATGATTAATTCAAATAAACATTACATTTGGTATAGTGATATCAACTCTAAAGGATTAAAAGACTCATCTATTTGGCTAGCATCTTTTGTTTCTAAGACTATCAACTTTTATGTTTATCATTGACTTGAATATTACCATGAAAGTAGTTTTTTTTAAAACAAAACTCATGCATTTAAATTTGTTTTAACCTTCTTTAGATGTACCATGAAGACAATAACATGTCCCTTGAAGGAGATGAAGATTCAATTTCATTTTTGTCACAGCTCAGAAAATCAAATCCTGAAAAGTTTAAACTGTACGTATCTTTTTTGTATTGTTTCAGCCATAGGCTTTAACCTTTGATCTCAAATGAAGGAAAAATGCAATTTTATTATTTCTTTTTATCTGTCTTTGGTGGGATAAAATTACCAGTTGTCATATTATGCATGCCATTATTCTGGTGCTTATAATCATCATCATCAGCAGCAGCAGCATATTACATCTGCTTTCCATGTTGGCATAAATTGGATGGACTGCAGGAGGACTGCATCTTGCTCCAGTGTTTAAGTTTTGGCAAGGATTCTGTAATTAGATGCCCTTCTGAGCACCAACCATTTTATAGACTTTTCTGGGTGCATTCTTTTCAAAGCACCAGCACTGAAGTGTCATACCCCTCCTGAACTTTTTCCTGCCTATTTTTATTCTGGTTGCTATATTTTCAGAACATCCATCTCCACTGCTAATCAGGTCACCTATATAACAAAAGCTACCAGCTATTTCTAATGATCCTCTCCAGCAATATATTTACAAATTGCATTTGTGAACTTTTTGATATGTGCAGTGTAAAATATCTGTATTTAATTATATGTATATAAATACTTGGATATATGTGCCGATGGCATGTAAAATGCACCATTTGAGTGTGGTCAAAGCCAGTGCCACCTGACTGGACCCTGTAAAAAGCACCCACTTCACTCTCGCCAGATTTAGCACCTGCAGAATTCTATCTCTTCCCCAAGATGAAAATGCAGCTTGAAGATCACTGTTTTAACACCGTTTTCAAGATCCAGGGGGAATCACAGAAGATCCTCAACTCATGGAAAGCGACTTCCAGGCCGGATTCCAAAAGTTGCAGGAATGCTGGGAGAGGTGTATTGTTGTGCAAGGTGACTATTTCAAAGGAGATGATGTTAAAACTTTGGTAAATAAGTTATTGTTTTTATTAAACATAACTAAGTCCAAGAACTTTTTGATTTAAATGAGTCACAAATAATATTTAGCTTCATGCTAGAATCTAAGTAAACTCTTATGTTGTCTGAGACAACATTTGATTATATTTTCTAGAGATGAGCACAAATATGACTTTTCTTTTACTGATCTTGTATTTCTTTACCTTTGGGCTGGATTGTATGACAGTTTTCCCGTTCCGTGTTCGTGGACCCCCTCATCTGATACGTTACATACTGTGACACCTCCAGCAGCAAGCTCAGACTGCGCTGCTTGTCAGGCTGAGAAAAGCAAGTTGTCTGAAGTATCGGTACTCTCTGACAGGTTCGTGATTGAGCCTTTGGCAGTGGAAACCTCCAGTGTTCTTGGTCCCCAGACCTTACCCCTGTTCACCACTATTGCTGACAGCAGATGGCTGTCTGCAAGTGCAAGCCCTGTGAGTCAGACTGGCTGTTCCAGTCCTTCTCCCTCATCATCCTCCTGAGCAACACCTTTTCCATTTTGTCTGCCGGGGTCAGGGAGACAACTTATGACAACGTTTAACCACAGATTTCATGAAAGAGTTTTGTAAACGTCATTATGTTGTTATCTGAGCTAGAGTGTATTCTAATATCCTTTACTATTTATAAGAAATATGTTATTTTAATCTTTACATGAACCACCAGACTGTATAGCTTCTGTTTTATACCAAATTTTGTAGTTTAATCCTTTAGCATTCTGGCAAACGTAATGCTTATTTATCCACATTGTTTTGAATTAATCATGTATTATCTTGTAGGATTGAGATTTTAATGATGTGATTGTTTATTTGTAGAACGACATTATAGGGTAGGTGAGAGAGGCCAGATCTGACCAGTGTAAACATAAAACTGGTAGAACATTTGGGTCAGATTTGACTGGTTCATATGCTAAAGGGTTAAATAGGGTGCTAGAGATTTATAATTTTTACTAGAAACTCTGTTATATATTATCAGGAAGCAAACAGAATTAAATAAAAAAATGTCAAGAATTAAAAAAAAAAAATGGCTGCTGCAGCTTGGAACTTAAATAACAAACTTATTAATAAGCATGAGTCTATTATATTGTCTCTTCAATTAACTCATACATGTTATTCTAATATTGGATTGAACTTATGACAGAACCACTTCGCAGACATTGTACCTGCTAAAAAAAAAAACAGCCAAAATCCTTTTAAGCAAACCTCACTGTCTTGAAAAGGTAAGGCATATTGGATAATGTAATCCTAGATATGTTAAAAAATTTGGCTGGAATGACTTCGATTATTGGTCTGGTCAATTAGGAAAGATTTAGATGTTAAACAGTAACACCATTGTTTTGAGATATCTATATAATACTTTTTTGTCAAATGTTTTCCAAAATAAAAAAATAAAAACTTTTAATTTGGATTTAAAGCATC
>NC_068996.1:55047133-55053529 GCF_001194135.2 Octopus bimaculoides
TTCATGGTTAAGAGAATGAAAATTTCTCTATTCCAAATCTTCAGTCCGATATTCTGATAAATTTGAAAGTGTCTCTAAAAAAATTCACGGTAATTTTTGGCCATGCAACACCAAAGATCAACGATTCTTGTATATTTTATATATATATATATATGTGTGTGTGTTTGTCCCCCTAGTATTGCTTGACAAACGATGCTGGTGTGTTTATGTCCCCGTCACTTAGCGGTTCAGCAAAAGATACCGGTAGAATAAGTACTAGGCTTATAAAGAATAAGTCCTGGGGTCGATTTTCTCGACTAAAGGTGGTGCTCCAGCATGGCTGCAGTCAAATGACTGAAACGAGTAAAAGAGATAAACATTTATCAGGTTACAATTTCATTTCATTCACTCTGACTTTTCAAAACAATTTCTCACAAATGAGATAAAGTTAGTCAACTCAAATTAATTCATTCAAACTCAAATTGTACTCTGAATGAATTAATTCTGCACAGAAATTTATAGTTTAATTTGTTCTTTACTACAAAGTTTTAGAAGTTCCATGATCTTTCTCTACTGCATCATAAATTCTTCACAGAAGTTTTTGGACTATGATTAGCTAGTATTATATTATTAATCTTTTGATATTTTTTTTTTAGTAGTAGTAGTAGTAGTAGTAGTAGTATAAAATTTGATTGTAAATAACTAAAAAAATTTTCTCTTTATATTTTACAGGTCAAGAAAGAATTCAGGTCTTCTATGTTGACCTTAAGGTTACTTGCAAAATTTTTAGGCTTTATAACATTTCTGCCATATCAGTCTGTCAACAAACTTCCAGATGAAGTGCACTCTGCCTATGTGAATATAAGAAATAAAGTTAGTATTCAAAGATTATTGAACACACACAACACACGCATATATATGATTAATATTGTAGTTAGAATTAATGGAAATGATTCCAAATTTGTTTTTGTTTTTTTCTAAAACAACATTTATGCATAGGTCGTTGCCAGTGCCACCTGACTGGCTCCTCATGCCGGTGGCACGTACCATCCGAACGTGGTCAATGCCTGCCAGATATCCCCCTTCCCTGACTGGCTCCTGTGCCGGTAGCATCCAAACATGGCCGATGCCAGTGCTGCCTAACTGGCACCCGTGCCGGTGGCATGTAAGAAGCACCCACTACACTCTCAGAGTGGTTGGTGTTAGGAAGGGCATCCAGCTGTAGAAACATTGCCAGATCAGAATGGAGCCTGGTGCAGCCTCCTGGCTTGCTAGTCCCCAGTCAAACCGTCCAACCCATGCCAGCATGGAAAACAGACACTAAACGATGACAATCAAGAATATTGTCATCGTTTCTTTAAAGGAGTGGTGGGTCATCTTATGAAGACCAGCTTTCTAATTTCTTATGTTACTGCTTCTGATGTTACTTTTCTAGTTACTTCCTTATATACTTTTGTATTCTATTGTTAAATACAGTTATTCCACATCACTCCAAAAGGAACAAGGGGTGAGTTTTCCAGCTTCTCTGGCGTATATATTCCTCCCTGGACAGGACACCAGTCTGTTGCAGGATTGCTCATTTTTGCCAGCTGAGCGTACAGGAACAACATGAAATGAAGTGTTTTTCTTGAGAACACAATGCATCGCCCAGTCCAGGAATTGAAACCAAAATGTTACGATCATGAGTCCAATGTCCTAACTACTAAGCCATGTGCCTCTGCATAGTTTAGTTTCCATTACAATTTACAATTGGAATTTTACATAAGCTTTTCCATTTCATTTGATTCCTTACCTGATTTTATTATTTTTCTGTCTTGAAAAATAATTTAGCACTTGGTTTTGTTGAGAAGTTTTAATGTAAAAATGCAAAAGAATTTAATTTAAATCTGAAGTAGTTCTAATTCTTGAAAGAAGGAAAAAAAGATCAGGACATTCATTTATAATTGAAGAATTTTTTCAGAAATGATGTTCATCTCCCATTGATTTCAGAGACGGTGTTTTACTAAAGCACTACTTGATTGTGTGTTTAGACATCCAACATCATCATCGTCATCATTTATTGTCTGTTTTCCATGCTGGCATGGGTTGGATGATTTGACAGGGGCTGGCAAGGCTGGAGAGCTGTCTGTTTTGGAATGGTTTCTACTGCTGGATGCCCTTTCTAACACCAACCACTTTATAGAGTGCACTCGGTGCTTTTACGCAGCACCAGCATGGGTGCTTTTTACATGGCACCTGCACCCACAAGCCCACAAAATAAAGGATTGCTTAGCTGAAGAGGGATGCAGGGAACATGGCTGTATGCCAGGACAAACATTTATCCTAAAAAATATACAAATTGTTCATTTCTAAACCATTCTATTTTGAATCTAAATACATGTTTTACTATGTTTATTTTAATTGTAGAGTGTTCCTTCCTGTAATATTCTGAATTATTTGAAAGAAGCATCTACAAGAGGCCGCCTGTGCTTAACCATTCCATGGGTTGTAGAATTTTTGAGTTGGATTGATAAATTGTCACCCTTACTTGATTATTATCAGGAAATAATTCATGAACTGCTCTACATTCATCGGTATGTTATAATGAAATTTATTGAAGAAACTTTTGTGAAAATCTTATTTCAAATTTATGTAACTAAGTCTTTTGTAGTAATCATTAAATTAATGGTAGCTTTTCATTCTTATTTGAAAAATTGTTTTTATTACTTAGTTATATGGGTGGTACCCATGGCTCATGCTAGTTGTCTTAGACTGGTGAGGTTGCAGTTTTGATTGATTCAAACTTCTGTAGATTGTTACCCATGCGGGGTGGAAAAAGCGTAGGGAAGGAGTGAAACCCATTGGGTTATAGTTCTGGGAAATATTAAATGATGTACCTACTGTTGGGTTTGGTGGTTGAGGGGAAGTAGGGACTATAGTAGAGATGTAGAACATCAGCTGAAGGCAGTTTGAGGAAAAACTATTATAGCAAAGCAGTAGAAGAAAAAAAAACAAAACAAAACAATGGAAACAACATCTGTGTGGTGGTGAACAAATCTGCCAATCAACCAGAAATATGTATAGAAATGGCATCAAGCCAGATGTAGATTGCATGTATGCTTTGTAGAAGGTCAGCTGTTGATTGGGGCTTATATATTTTCTAAGCCTGAAGCAGGAGCTTTTGGGAAGTAACTTTGGCAATGTGTTAGATGTCTGATAGTTTGTAGCAACTTGGTTCATTTTAATTGAGTGTTTTATGTATTTGTGTGTGTGTGTATATATATATATATATATATATATATATATATAGAGAGAGAGAGAGAGAGAGAGTTGTGGCATTTCATCATCATCATCATCATTTGGTGTCTGCTTTCCATGTTGGCAAGGGTTAGACTGCTTGCCTGAACCTTGTTAGCTGAAGAACTGCACCAGACTCCATTTACTCCATTTGGCATGGTTTCTATGGCTGGGTGCCCTTCCTAATGCCAGCATATATGATATATGCAGTAATTGTATTTTGGTAGTATAGAATGACACAGGTAATCATGTCCTCATCAGAGAATGTTTGTGCAGTCCCTGTTCAAAGAAGAAGCACGTCTGGTAGAAGGTGTTCTAGATAGGATGCAGATGACACATGTGTATTGAGGGAGATGCAGAAAGATAAGGAAAGTATCAAATGTATGGAATTGTGGTGTATTGCTAGGAGTGAGAAGGAAAGAGTAATTTATGTATGAAATAGATTGTGTGGTAGAAAATGTCAAACCCTGGAATGCAATGAAATTGACAGATTTATGATATAGAGAGGGCACTTTTCATGCAGATTGCCATGGAGTAATTTACTTAGAAGATTCTCAAACAACTTTCCTGTTGTCAAAGGCAACAACATTGCATTGCTGAAATCTTCCAGAATCTACTAATGTGTAACATTGAAAGGAAAATTGCCAGTAGATGTAACTCTATGAAAATTTGTCCCTGAGAAAAGAGAAAGATTCTCAAGGTATTAAAGAAAGTATGTCTTCGTTACCTTTTGGATGTTAGGACATTAAGCTGCTTTACTTACCAGTTAGAAAATGCATATACATCACAATTTTCAATTGTTCTTCTCATTTAATTCTAAAACTACATCTTATCATGAAACAGTAATGAAAAATTCTTTTTATTAAATGTGAAATTCTGTTTTTTTTTTCGATGACTATTCTAATTTATCTGTAGGAACTTGTTTCAACTTTGCGTTGCCCTTTTCTATATTTATCATCAAACTAAGATTTTCTCTTACACAGGAAATCTTGGTACAATTTGAAAGCGAAAATATGTCTTGAAACTCAATTATTTATTATTATTCAGATTGAATGGCTTTTAGGGGTGAGTATATTTTAGTCATTGCTTTCATTGCCTTCAAAGGCTTAATCAATTGTATTGACCCCAGGCATAGGAATACCTGTGTGGTTAACAAGTTTCACTCACCAATCATGTTGCTTTAGGTCTGGTTCCACTGTGTAGCATATTGGGCAAGTATCTTTGCCAGCCAAGGTTTTGTGAGTACATGTAGTTGAGAGGAACTGAAAGATGTGTGTCTGTCTGTCTGTCTGTCTGTCCTTGTCTCAACATTGTGCAGTAGTTGTGGTGGGCAGGTCTTTTACACTCCATTTTTTTCATTTTTGACATAGTTGTACTGCTGGATGCTCTTACTAGGAATTACTGCCATCCTGCAGGGGTCGGGGAAGACAATGTTCATAGTATTTTTAGGTGCTGGCCATGAGAGTGTCTCCATGATGTGGACAGTTGGTGTGCAGTGGTAGTTAATAGCGATTTATCTCATACGGTTTAACTTACCATCAATCATAAAACAATAGCAGAAAACTTGTCTTAAACTAATGATAACTGAGCAGGTATACCAACTGTCAGACTGTGTAAACTTGAAGAATACTTCATTCTTTACCCAAAGATTCAGATCAGAGGGGAAAATGGCTATGGGAACCATCAACACTAACCTGACAAAACTGTTGAATATGGCTATACTTATATAAGAAGGGAGCAAGTTACGATAGCCTGAGGTTCATTGCCTCAGATTACTACTCATGTGATTTGTTTGTTATGTGTGTGTGTGTTATATCATACATGTGTGACAGAGTGCTAGTGTATTGAGAGAAAAGTTAGGCATAAGAGGAATTAGATGCATTGTGCAAGAGAGAAACTCGGGAAGACATGGGACAAGGTATTAAGGGCCAATCTCAAGACACTGACCCTTACAAAGGAAATGATAAAGGATTGAGATATATTGCACATTGCTTTACTCAAAAAGACCTACCCACCACAACAGAGTTGATACCTTAAAACAATCTTGGTAATGCCTGTCCATGAGGGGCTCTGCCCCATCAAACTTCTCCCTGTACCCATATTTGATCCCCTAACATCCAAACAGCACGGGTGCTGGTGACATGTAAAAAACATGGATGATGGTGCCATGTAAAAAGCACCGACTACACACTTTGTAAAGTGTGTAAAGGCATTCAGCCATAGAAACAAAGCCTAAACGGACTCTGGAACCTGCCATGGCTCCTGGCCTTGCTAGCTCCTGTAAAACAATCCAGCCCATGCCAGCATGGAAAATGGACATCAAATGATGATGATGATATATATGTATATATTTTCTCTTCACCAAATTTCACTTACGTGGCATTGGTCTACTTGATGCTACGTTGCAATAGGATCACAACCAGGAGCGTGTGGCTGCAAGGAGAATCTCTTCATCACATTGCTTTGCCTCGACACAGAACATTCGAACCCTGATAAAACAAATTTGCTTCTGTGTTTTTTGTATTTTACCTCTTTTTTTGTTTTTCAATTGTGTCATGTAAGGAACTTACTCATTGTAATTAATATTTGTTGCTTAAAATATTTTGTGAATTGTATGGTAATTCTCTATGAAATATGCCATTTTCAGATTATGAAATGTTATTGCTAAACAATTAATCTTTCTTTAAGCTAGAATTGATTTTTAAAAACTGAGAGAACAAGAAATAATGAGGGTAAAAAAAAAAGAAAACAACTGTTAGAACAGGATTTTCATTCAGTATAGAATGTGATCCACTTTAAATCTCATTTTGTTGTCAATCATAGTATAGTCTATTTTCCTTTATAATTGCTTAATAAAGAGAATGAATGGGAGAAAGAGAGCCTGCCGTATGTCGACCCAACAGAGGGACCAGCTATCCGAGTTGACAGTACCAGGGTAGATAAAGCAATTAAGAGTATGAAGACAGGGAAAGCCCCCGGCCCATCAGGAATCACTGCAGAGATGCTCAAAATATCTGGCAGTGTTGGCTACAGCCTAGTCACCCGTATTACGAACCAGGTGATACACGAAGGAGTCATACCCAATGACTGGTGTAGCAGCACCATAGTAAACTGCTACAAAGGTAAAGGTGATGCTTTAGA
>NC_068996.1:55055300-55068551 GCF_001194135.2 Octopus bimaculoides
CTGGACTGGCTCTTGTGCGGGTGGCACATAAAAGACACCATTTCGAGCATGGCCGTTTTCGTGCGGGTGACACGTAAAAGCACCCACTACACTCTCTGAGTGGTTGGTGTTAGGAAGGGCATCCAGCTGTAGAAACTCTGCCAAATTAGATTGGAGCCTGGTGTTGCCATCCAGTTTCACCAGTCCTCAGTCAAATCGTCCAACCCATGCTGGCATGGAAAGCGGACGTTAAACGATGATGATGATGATGATGAATTGAGCAAAATTTTTAAGATCTAATTCTCTGAGAGGCAAGTTGTTTTTTCAGCTGAGATCCTTTTTTTTTTAACATCTCTTCTCTCTTGCTTCAAGTCAAAAACAAATTTATTATTTATATACATTTGTTTTAGATTCCAAATATGCCTGAAGGAATATTTTTTACATTCTGTGAAAAGTCTGAAGTGTGTGAAATTCCTGAGAAATGTTTGGTAAGATGAAATTTTGATTTTAGTCTTCATGTCTTTTAACCAAACCATGAATTGAAATTAAATGTATTTATCTCTATTTCTCTAGGACAAGATGAATGTTGTGGACCAGTCACTATTGCATACATGCTGTCCTTATTTAGGTAAGTTCTTTGGTTTTTTGGGGTTTTTTTTTCCTATGAGTGCATGTCAATTAATTTAAAGAGAGAGAGAGAAGAAAGCAAATATAGTTGTAATGATGATGAAGGATTTGGTAATTGGTATCTGAGAAAAATAGTGAATGCATGTACCGGTAATTATAGATATGGCATCCCTAAGCACTTGGTTCTCTCTGTATGAAGCTATTTTTATTCTGGCACGTGCAGCCTGTTTCTTCTTCCTCCTCCATCTTCTGCAGTTTAATCCCCCACCTTTTTCTTCATCAATTTCTTTGTTTCCTTGTAATTAAATTGTGATAAATAAAAGTATTTCACTACACACACACACACACACACACACTCATATGAATATACATACATGTGTGGATCGATGCCTATGCCGACTGGTTCCCCGTGCAGGTGGCACATAAAAAGCACCATCCAAACATGGTTACTAGAAATGATAAAATTCCCCAAATCGTTAGAAAGTTTGCAATAGGAATATGTACTGAGGCATGAGGGATACAAATCAGTCATTTTATTAAATATAAGGAATCGTTAATGAAGAATTCCATCTTTTGTATAGTATAGCCATGTTGTAAGAAGTTTGCTTCTCAACCACACCGTTTAGGGTTTAGTTCCACAGTGTGGCACCTTGGGCAAGTTTCTTCTACTATAGCTTCCGAGTGGATTTAGTTGACAGAAACAGAAAGAAGCCCATTGTACCATTGTGTGTGTGTGTGTTCCCCCACCACTGCTTGACAAACTTTGTTGGTTTGTGTACATCTCTCTAACATAGCAGATCAGCAAAAAATACTGATAGAATAAGTACCAGATTTAAAAGAATAAACACACACACACACACCAACATAGAGAATGGACCAAAAGTCACAAGTATAAAAATGTAGTTGGTGTTACAGCTGAAACCTTCAGACTGTGCCCACAGATAGCAACATGCAGTTAGACTTTGTGACTTTTGCCCTACCATTAGATGTACATTGCAAACCAATTCACATAAGTTCTTAATATTTCATTTACAGGTTCTATAAAGACTCTTTTATTAGATTTTGCAATAGGATCCAGTTCTAAAGCCAGCACTCTTAGAAAAATTACTCCCATAGCTGCTGATGATTCTGTTGAATTTTCTTCTAGGCATCAATTACAGGTAATATTTCAAAATAAAATTTATGATGTTTAAAAATTTACTATTTCTACAAAGCAGATTAATTTCTAATTGTACGTACATTTGTATTTGTGAATATGTTTGTATGTTTGTGTGTTATTGTTTAGTCCCAGGTCTTCCCTAACTAAGCAGGCCTATGATAAAAGGCATTTTGTCTATAATGACCCAGTCCTTTTCTCAGGTATTAAGTATCTACGAATTGATAATCCTTCTAACGAGGTTAATGGATTAATTTAGGGAGATTTGGCTACTATTCCTAGCAGACTGATTAACCACATAAAGGCTTCTTTGTTTGTCCTGAAATTACTGCTATCGGGAAAGTGGCAACAGAATGTTATCTCACCTCCCTCTCTAACACATGCATATACACCTATGTGTGCAGGTTTTTGTTGATGTTATGTGTCTCCTTTCTTTCAGTCGTTATTTATTCACATTGTTTTGAATTTATCATGCATTATTTCAGATCTCTGAGATATTGAATCATATGATTGTGTATTCTTACAATGTAGGGTAGGTGTGAGAGGCCAGATTTAGCTGGTTTAAACTTAAAACAGACAGAATAAATGCTAAAGGGTTAATACTGAATATTAATTCAACACCAGTCTTCACAACACTATTGTCCAGCCTCTCTGATTTAAAGCCACTGTAGCATTTTATGAAATGTTTCCATTCCTGGAGTCTTGAAAGGATTATGATATTAGAGATGTGAGAGCATAAGCTGTGACCTCTGCCAGAAGTGTAGCCAGATTACTTATTCGTATCTTTACTTCATTGGACACTAAACTCTGCTTGTGAAGACCTGTTGGGGCAAGTGAAATTGAAATCGTAATTAAACCTTATTCGATGACTGGCACCTGTGCCAGTGGAGCACTAGCAGCACTGTCCGAGCATGTTCATTGCCAGAGCAGCTGTCTGGCTTCCATGCTAGTGGTCCGTAAATAGCACCATTTGAGCATAATCGTTACCAGCGTCGCCTTCTAGCACTTGTGCTGGTGGCACGTTAGAAAATCATTCGAGCGGTGTCATTGCCGGTGCCGCTGAACTGGCTCCCGTGCCGGTGGCACGTAAAAGCACCCACTACACTCTCGGAATGGTTGGCGTTAGGAAGGGCATCCAGCTGTAGAAACTCTGGCTTGCCAGTCCTCTGTCAAATCGTCCAACCCATGCTAGCATGGAAAGCGGACGTTAAACAATGATGATGATGATGAAACAGAAGGCGTAGCAAGATTTTAGCTGATCATCTTGTTTTCAATCTTAACTTCTAGTGTACCTTTATTTCAAAGTCAAGCATCGTTGTCATCACTCAGTTTACCTGGATTTACCTATAATTAGAGTCACTTTGAGACAAAAGTTATGCAATAGAATTGATTAAGAACCCTTTCTTTAATTATGTTTCAAATATCACATTAATATGTTGATAAGTAAAAAAGTTACAGTTGTTTAATGAAACTAGTCTAAATTCATGATTATTTTAGAATTTAATTGAAACTCATGAGGGTGTATTTTGGTCAGAAATATAGTAACAAAAGGGTTAATATCAGTTCCTATATGCTATTCATATCTGTACTCGGTCTGCTTAGGAGGTTGTTGTGTCCTAGCATATGTGCTGCTTCTTTTAGTTTTCGTATTTTCCAGTGATGTTCTCCGTTTATTATTTTAACTTCATCCCACAATAATAACAAAGAAAATTTAGTACTTCTTTTTGCTTCAATCATTCATTAGCTGTATATACATAGATTTAAATCTTTATTCATTATTTCATAAGCAATATAAAGTTATGAATTTATTAAGATTGATCTTTTTCTTTTATCAATTTCAGCTTCAACTTGAAGATAACTTCTTTCATAATCACCCAACATCTTTAAAGAAAACTGTTGACTTTATAGCTAAAAGAATGGTCTCTAACTTCATCAAGTTATTTAGAAGTCGAAAACTGGAGAGTTTACTTCAGCAGAGCAGGAATACATTTACTGAAACTGTGGAGCAGTGCGTTGACCCTGCAAATATTCCAGTGAGACATTGTTTCAATTTTCACTCTGTACAAAATGATTCTAAAATTAACTCTTGTCACTTAGACATAATTTGTTTGTAACTAATTGTTCCTTTTCTTTCTTCTATATCGATTTCATATTTTGTTTAGACGGGTTATTACTTCTCTTAAACATCTCATACATGTTCTGAGTTCAAATTCCACTGAGGTCGACTTTGCTTTCATCTTCTCAGGGTTGTTAAAGTAAGTACCAGTTGATCACTGGGGTCAATGTAATCGACTTACCACCCCCTCACCTGAACTTACTGAAATTTAAAATCATCATTAAGTAATTAATTAAGATAGCAAGCTTGCAGAATCATTAACAGAATTATTCCATTTTAGGCAAAGTTTCAAAAGAAGAAAATTGAAGATGAATTAATAGATTTAGTTCTGTGAATTAAAATTAATAAATTAACTTGAAAATAAAATTATGGCCATTCCTGAAATAATTTGAAATACCATTGTGAAGAGTAGCATTGCAGGGTTTATATTCCAAAGAATAACAGTCTCATGTAATAAACTTTGGCTCAATTGAAAATATTAATTCATTGCTTTAGTTCTTACTGTAAGATTTGCATATATAAAAGTAAGCTACTTACAAATGTTTTACATATCTTTTTTTTATCTTTTTTCATTGTCTGTGGCTATGCTGGGGCACTGCCTTGAGAAATTTTACTCAAACAAATTGACCCCAATACTTTTTGTCTTTTTTAAGTCTGGTATTTATTCTATCAGTCTTTTTGCTGAACTGTTAAGTTACAGGGGAGGTGGGGGAACAGACACAAAGACATACACACATAGATATATACGTTTATATTTACATATATACGTCTTTCAGTTTCTGTCTACCAAATCCACTCACAAGGCTTTGGATGGTCTGAGGCTATAGTAGAAGACACTTGCCCAAGATGCCACGCAGTGGAACTGAACTCGGAACCATGTGGTTGGGAAGCAAGCTACTTACCACAGTCAAACTTTTCTTTAATATACTTATTTGCCTCTCTCTTTTTCTATTCAGCGTTGGTTTGAAATATCTGCATAATCCTTGAATTGTTGGAGTATCTTTTGTGTTAAAGTTGGATTTGTTTATGTTCTCTCTTGACCTGATACCAACATTCATTTTGAATGTTGACTGTAAAAGCTGAAGACAAAATACTTTAATGTTTTTTGTCTAGGTCTTTTATCATTACAAAATTGTTGCTCTGCCAGGAAACAGTAAACTAACAGAATTTCATCTTAAAACAAAATTATTAACACCGTTCTTCTGTATAATATTCCACAAACATTCTTGATCTTATTTTTTATTTTATTCTAAATAATAAAAAAATTATATAATTCTTTTTGTTTTCTTCTATGTTTATTCAGACTCAATTCTTTTTTGTTTTTCATTAAAAATCTAGTAATTAAAAAAATCTGTTTTTGTTTAAGGAATTTAATTATGAAGATGTTGATGATTTAAGTAAGGATTTTATGCAAGGTGTTCAAAAGTGTTTGAAAGATGAAATGAGAAGGTATGTTTCTTTTTAATAAGGTATTAATAAAAGAAAAGAAAATGTAAAAAAATCTGTAAAATCGGAAAATGTCTATTAATATTAATCTTAATCTTAACTTAACTTACCCACTTTGGTCTAACTGCAAACGTAATGAAGACAATGATCGTTGCACAGGGAGCTCCTAGCCGACCTCCTGCTGACACCAGTGACATAAAGCCATGTGGCACTCACCTGGGAACCCTAACCCTAACCCATACCTTGAAAGCTACCTGTCCAGTGATTACACCTTTCAGAAAGACATCGAGAATAGGATCAGTGCAGCTCATACTGCTTTCAGAAAACTCTCAAAATGAGTCTTCCTAAACCACGATTTTACTATCCAAACGAAAGTCACGATATATTCCAAACTGCTTCTACAGTTGTGAGATGTGGGTTTTATATCAACATGACTATGATCGTTTCCAACAGCATAAACTTCATGCAGTGATGAGGATTCAATGGAAAGCATATGCTACCAATGAAGAGGCTCTGCTCTGGGCTGGACTGCCCAGCATTGAAGCTACCATGGCATGACACTGCCTCTGCTAGTCGGGACACATCATATGTATGCTTCAAACACACTTTCCCTGTCAACTCCTCTTTGTGGAGTTGGCCTTAGGCACCAGACTACACAGAGACACCAAATTTCATTTCTAAGACCTGCTCAAGGTCACTCTGCTCTGCTGTTCCATTGACCCATATGCATGGGAGACAATCACCAAAAACTGTTCAACATGGTGGCATCAAGGGGACTGACCAGATGGAAAATAACAGACGTCAAAGACTCAAAGAACAACCTGTACTTCCTTGTTCCCGGTTAACCCTCCCCTTCGATCCATGTCCCCAGCTCTTCGATACCACCTTTGGCCTGATCAACCACCCCAGGCACCGACACCTTTCATATCCACCAGGCTGAAAAGGTTCAATCACTTCCTACAGATTAACCTCTCAGACATGAGTTATTGCCAACACGGGTGATGCTCAAAACGTTGATAGTTTAAGAACTATTCTTGTTCAAAAGTATATTGTATAGTGGCTTTACATTGTCTTCTTTTCTGTTTGGTTAGTTGTATTAATTGAAGCTATAGGATTAGCATTTATTGATTTGCATTCTTTATTCTTAAATGTAAATTAGGAAGCGAAGCTGTTTTAAGTGGAAAATACAGTGATTAACTAAAGTAGTTGTATACTGCCAACTTAATATATTGGGACTGTCACGTTAAGTTGGCAGTATACAACTACTTTATCGCATCACTACTGCTTAAGTCTCTCTGAGAGATTTAGAAATTCGTTATTTCTAACAGTGATTAACTGTTTTGCATTTAATCTGGTCATATCTGGCCCAAATATTCTGCCTGTTTTTGTGTTGAGACCGGACAGATCTGGTATCTAACACCTACCATACAATGTTATTGTAGAAATAACCAATCCCATTGCTGAAATCTTGAAGCTATGAGATAATACATGATTAAATCTAAACAATATGAATAAATAAGCATTACATTTGATGTAATAATCTGAATGTTAAAGAGTTAATGAGGAGGGCAGTGGGCTGGCAGAATCATTAGCATGCTGGGCAAAATGCTTGGCAGGATTTCGTCTGCTGTTACGTTCTGAGTTCAAATTCTGCTGAGGTCAACTTTACCTTTCATCCTTTCGGGGTCGATTAAATAAGGACCAGTTACACACTGGGGTCAATGTAATTGACTTAATCCCTTTGTCTGTCCTTGTTTGTCCCCTCTATGTTTAGCCCCTTGTAAGCAATAAAGAGATAATGAGGCATAAGACAGGAAAACACTTTAGTTTACCGAATAAAATGAAATGTGCAGTTAATGGACACAAGAAATAAACGATGTTCTTTTTTTCTTTCTTTCTGCAGCTTATATAGTATATCATAGTTGAGTTTCATTGCAACATATGAGCAAATTATTTGGGAAAGAAGAAAAAAGCCATCCATCCATGCATATTTGTTGCAGGTCCACTGAACAGCAACTCAATAGTTTATTTGAACTTTATTGATGTAGGCTGTAAAAGCCTATCTTTTGTAAAGTCAATGTTTTTGGAAAAAATTATTTTTAATTAAGAAATATTTTTTCATTAGTGTTGGCATTGTGCATGTGTATGTGTGTGTGTGTGTGTGTTATCTATTTACAGTATGGATTTCTGTTCAGATTAAAACAAGAAAGTTTGTTATCAATGTCGATTTTATTTACTGATTACTTTATATCAATCATTATGAGCAAATACAAGTCCTGTGGAGTCCTCCTTCAGTACTGAAAGGTATAAAAGACGTATTGCAAAATGTAATCATTATACTTACATTTAAATGCTTTCATTTCTGGATACTTTCTTTCTTTCAATAGAAATGTGTATGGTGACAATTCATTATAATAATTACAGTATTTCAGAAACAGAAGTATTTCTTTATTGATATAATATAATTCATAATTTTTCAGCAAACAGGAGTTTTGTGGAATTATTGTCGTCAGTCTTGAGTACGTGTGTACTGAAAGTTATAAAAGCTAGAATGTAAATTCTTAACCCTTTAGCACTCAGATTTCTCTGTCAAATGCAATGCTTGTTGATCCATGTTATTTTCAGTTAATCATGCATTATCTTGTAGCTTTGAGATTTCAATGACAGGATTGTTTATTTTTAGAATAACATTTTATAGGCTAGATGTTTGAGGCCAGATCTGTTTTTATTTTGAACATAAAACAGGTAGAGTATTTGCACCAGATATGGCTGGTTTGAATTTTAAAGGGTTAAACAGATGACTAAAATAATACCCTAAGGTGTGTCCCTCCAAAACCACAACACATCGATGAAGAGCATTGACTACAATACTTGTAGGATAGAATTAGAAGTTGTTTACCAACCTCTGCATTTACATGCAAAGTGACCTATAAGATATCAAAAGATGCCTTTCTGTAACATGTGACCTACAAACTTTTTGGATTCTCACATTGTAAATGAATTTTCTCATCCTTCATTGAGAACAACTCTACTAAGTTAGCTGCCATTTCACAACCAAGATGGTTTTGTCTGTAGCACTCATGTAAATAAACCAATACATTTGGTTCCCAATTTGCTTCCAACTCTACACAATCTTAGAAAACCTACCAAACTCCCTTTTTCAACCCACATATATACTTTGCTAATGGATACACCCAAACCTAACATGTTCTTTCCCTTGTCTTCAAACAGTATATGCATAAGCTAGTTTCTATTTTCACCACATTATTCAATTGTCTCTACACAGGAAGGTGCAAGTCCTTCATCATCAATATGTTATTCTGAAATGTATTCTCTTAATTGCTGCATTGTTATTTTAACAGCTATGTGGAGAGTAATGGCAGGAAGGTGATTCAGGTGCTTTTGGTGGATTATAATGAAACTGTCAAGCTGTTCTCACTTAAAATTATTGTTCGCCTGGCTGAAGAAGGTATTCACCAATGGATAGCTGCTAATATTACAAAAGGTATTCATACTTTTACATTTAATTACACTCGGGCATATTTGAACCCATAAGAAAACTATTCGCTGTGCCATGTCTTGGAGAAAATTCCTCACTGTAGACAGATAGGTGTAGACTGAATCACTTCACACTGCCATATGTACAGCAAACTGCTGAATAGTGCAACCAGTTGTTAAACAGTGACGGGAATATTGTAAAAGGGACCTGTTGCTTGGTGTCAGTTTGCAGCGCCTATCTTTCCAGTCGCTGAAGGGGAGATAACCACTCTGAAGTGCAAGCGTCCCACAGCGGGTGCTATGAGTTGGCTCGGTCTTTTTACACCTATTTGTCTACAAGAAATTTTCTCCATCACAAGAAACAGTGAATACCTCAAACATATTTGAACTGGTTACAAGTTTGTATTTATACTCATCACTGCTTAGCATTGTCACCCCATATATATTTTATTTACATTTAAATCATCATCATCATTAATACCCAGTTTTTCTCAGAAATCACTTACATTTACAATGTTTTCCTAAATTGTAACTCTAGAATGGCGATGACAAGCGTACACTCTCACCTTATTAATTTGAAAGAGTTACAAATGATGTCTTGTAGTATGTTTCAACTGCTATACAATGTTCTTATGAGAAACACATAAGTTTAGCTTAGTCAGCTGTCAGTTGGGGCTCAGGTAAGAATGGATGACTGATATAAATAGTGAGGTGTACAACTGACAAAAATTTTATCATTTTATAATGCAGGGCTTAAAGAGATGGATTTCCTGAGTTATGTAACAAAAACAGAACCCCCAATGATTTATCGTTCAATTAATTATACAAAAGCTCAATCTAAAATCTATTCAGTTTTTTGTCATTTGCTTTTTTTTTTTTTTTTTTTTTTTTTTTTTTCAGCTTTCTTTATTGGTGAAATGAGACAGGAAAGAAATAAACTTTTGAAAAATACTAAAGTACTCATGGAAAAGTTATCTTTACCTGAAACACATGATTCTTTCTGTCGGCAGCCATCTGAAATTCTTGTAGAATTTAAGGTTGGTAACACATCCATTTATCTCTTCATTGTTTATAACTTATTTTATTAATATTTGATACTATGCTGGTGCATGCATATGAACACAAGAAAATGTGTAGTCATTAAGGCATAGTTTTTAGGGTTAACTTTCATCTTCTACACTGATGACCTTGTTCTTTTAGCTGAATCACTAGAGATGAAATTTCAGGTGTGAAAACAAGGCCTGGAATGTAAGGGCTTCAGAGTTGATTTAGAAAAACCAAAGTCTAGTAAGTAGGGAAACAGACAAATCACAAGTCCCTTCAGGGAGACGGCCTTGCTCAATATGTAAAATGGCTGTTGGTAGAAACTCCATACGTTGTACCCAGTGCAAACTTTGGACAAGTAAGAGGTGTAGCAGTATCACAGGAAGGTTAACGAATATAGTCATGTGTGGCAAATGTGCAGGTACAATAAGCATTAACAATACACAGACATAGGCTCTCTCGAATGCTTGGGTGGATCATTAGCTTCTGTTAAGAAGGTGACCAAGTTAGCAGTGGAGGAGGAAGTTCTGAAAGTGTAGTTGCTAGGATAAGAACAGGCTGGGCAAAGTTCAGAGAGCTTCTACCTTTGTTGGTAACTAAGGGCCTCTCCCTCAGATCGAAAGACAGATTGTATGATGCCTGTATACATACAGCTATGTTACATGGGCTTTGACTACAGAGGACTTGCAAAGGCTTGAAAGAAATGAAGCCAGCATTCTCCACTGGATGGGTAATGTCAGTGTATATATATATATACAACAGAGTGTAAGTGATTTAAGAGGAAAATTGGATATAAGAGACATCAGATGTTGTGTGCAAGTGGGAAGACTGTGTTGGTATGGTCATGAGATGTGTATGGATGAGAACAACTGTATAAAGAAGTGCCAAGCTCTAATTGTGGAAAGGATAGACCCAGGAAGACGTAGGACAGTGATGAGAAAGGATCTTTGGACACTGGGCCTCATTGAGGAAATGACAAGGGATCGAGAGATGTGGCGATTTGCTGTACTTGAAAAGATATGTGAAGCTAAGTAAAACTGTTGTCTTCCATGCATACAGGCTTGTCCTTTCAGGTGCCGGTGCCACATAAAAAACACCTGTGCCATTGCTGCATGTAAACACCCATGCTGGTGGTACATAAAAAAGCACCCAGCACACTCTGTTCAGTGGTTGGCACTAGGAACAGCCTTACCACAACAAGCAATTGGAGCCTGGACAGCTCCCCAGTCGGCAAGCTCCATGTCAAACAATCCAACCCATGCCAGCATGGAAAACGGACATTAAATGATGATGATGATGATGATGATGATCGGCATCATTTAATGTCCGTTGGCATGGGTTGGACAGTTTGACCAGAGCTGGTAAGCTGAGGGGCTGCTTCAGACTCCAGTCTGATTTGGCATGGTTTCTATGGCTGGATGCCCTTCCTATTGCCGACCACTCTCAGAGTGTAATGGGTGCATTTATGTGCCACCAGCACAGGTGCCAGTTGCATGACACCAATACCTGCCACAACTATGATTACACTTGGCTTGATGGGTCTCCTACTCAAGCATGGCATATTGCCAAAGGTCTCAAACATTTGTCATTGCCCCCATGAGGCCCAACACTCAAAAAGGTGCTTTTTTACGTGCCACTGGCACAGGCGCTAGTTACATGACACTGACATCAGCCACATTGCATCTGTGAGGCCCAATGGTCGAAAGGTGTTATTTACATGCAACTGTCATGGGTGCCAGTTACATGACACCAGCATTGACCACAACTAGTTGGCTTGACCATCACAAATGTGCTAATTTATGCAAATGTTCTTTGCAGCAAATTGCATGACTTGAAAAAAGTACCAAAATCATTTGGTGCTAGAAAACAACCATTTTACAACAATGTTCTTTGTTACATTCTTATCACATTGACATGTAATTTGTCAGAATTGTCACATTAATCCAAGATTAAGAAATAAGGACAACATGGTGAAAAGTATCTTTTCTCAAAAGCCAATTGCTAAAATCTTCTTAGATTTCCTCAGCTATGTTTGTATTTATATTGTGAGCACTAAATAATAACAAAGTAATTTTTGCATTCCATATTTGCTAATCATCTGCCACACTATTTTTGCTCAGTGCATTTGCATACACATCCACCTTTCCTGTTCCTCCATCCTATTATGCCTCTTGTATTCACCTTTTACATTGTGTCTTAACTTTACAACTCCCCCCTCTCTCTCCAGGGGTCAAACCGTGTATTCACTTCTTCAGTTCTTGTCCCTCTATCCTAGTTTCTTATCCCTTAATACTACTCTACTCCACTCAGTAAAAGGGTCTTGTTTTGCAGGTACTTAGTCACTTCACCAGAGTGGGTGCCACGTAAAAAGCACACAGCACACTTCTGTGAAATGGTTGGCAAACCATGCCAAAACAGACAATGGAACCTAGTGCAGCCCTTTCGTTTATCTGTTCATGTCAAACCATGCAATCCATGCCAGTATGGAGGGGGGGTGGCATTAAATGATGATGATGATTTCTTATTTTCAGTTCTCAAAATCATTGAATTATGGTTGCTTATCATAAAAAGTGAACTGTATGTTCAGCATGTTAAACTGGTTCACATAACATGCTTTTGAACAATATTGTGTGAAGGATATTGATTATAATGGATTTCTATTTTCTATTATGCTTTAAAATTAAAATTACAGGACTTCCTCCGTGATATATTGTTAGAAGAATCAAAACCAAATCTCGAAAAAATAACAACAACTCTACATGAAGCTCAGAAAATGATATTAAGTCGACAGGTTAGTAAAATTCTTATAATTCAAAGCATTTTCATAATATAACTAAACTTATCCAGAAGAAAAATTCTTTCCCCATATTTTGTGAAGAATAGATTAAAATATCTGTGAATGTAAAATTTATTATTTTTGTTATTTACATCCATTTTTTTAGTTTAATTTCTGACCAAATTGATTTGGGTTCAGTCCTACTTCATGGCACTTTGGGCAAATGCCTTTTACTTCAGCCTGGGTCAGCCAAAGCCTTGTGAGTGAATTTGACAGACAGAAACTGAAAGAAGCCACGGTGTGTGTGTGTGTGTATTTGGGTCTTGTCTTGATATTGTTTGATTGTTGTAAATGAATGTCATTAATTTCCAATAGTCTGCAAAATTATGTATGGCCATAGGGAAATATTGCCTTGCATAGAAATACGTGAGGGTGGTGACAGGAAGGACATTCGATCTTAGAAATTCTACCTCAATAAACTCTGGCTGAACTATGCAAGCAGGGAAAAGTGGAGGTTAAAATGATGATGATGACGGTGGTGGTGGTGGTGGCAGCGGCGGCTACGACGACGATGATGATAAGATAGAAAAGAAACGACTTTGGTTAAAA
>NC_068996.1:55068684-55080030 GCF_001194135.2 Octopus bimaculoides
TATATATATATATATTTCAGTCTAATCAACATTTTGGAGAGGTTTTATAAATATAGTGAATCCAAACAAAGAAGCACAAACAAGTAAAAACAATAATGTGAGGACGTGGTACAAGAAGTACTGTATTCTCAGACGCTCAGGAAAGGAAGGAAAGAGGATTTGACATTACGAGCCTTGCTCTTCTTCAGAAGTAGAGGAAAGTTCAAAGGAAGAGAAAACGGAGGAAGAAAATCACCAACAATACACACGTGGTTACATTTTGAAAATAATAAATATATATTGGTACACAATAGTAGTTTGATCAAGTAAAATATTATGTTAAAATTTATGTTATAAAAGGATTTGATAGAGATTTTGATTTAAATCAGAACATTTCATGTGATTGTTCTCAGGCAGATTGACATCAAAAAGGTGAATGTCCATTTTCCCATGCAGATATAGGTTGGAGATTCTGCTAATCAGTATATTACTTTTTCACTTAATCGTTCATAATCTCACGTGTTGTTGGTTGTTAGTTACTTATATCCTAAGTCAATTGTAAGATTATTGAAGAGAATATAAGAGTTCAAACTAATAATTATTGAGTTTCATTCATCATCATCATCATCATCACCACTTAATGTTTGTCTTCCATGTTGCCATGTGTCGGACGGTTTGGCAGGAGCTGGCAAGCCAGGGAACTGTATCAAGCTCCAAATATCTGTTTTGACTCGATTTCTACAGCTGGATGTCTTTCTGAATGCCAACCACTTTACAGAGTGTACTACATGATTTTTTTTTTTACGTGGCACCAGCATGGGCACGTTTTACATGGCACAATTACCAGTGATTGTAATATGGAACCAGCACAGATTGATGATATTAAAGCTAGTAGGGTGAAAATATGATACACTGTCGACTTATGTGATTTTGAAGAGAAAATAATTGATTGTGATGTTAATGGAGGGTCTTCTAAGAGGGAATTGGAAAATATCTTTGGCAGTAGTAAAGCAATTAAGACTCGAGAAAAATAGATCAGATGAGGAAACAAGATGGCACGGCATTGAGATGAAATAAGAGAAAAAAATTTAGAAAAATAATAATGATGATTTTAACAACAACAACAATAGCATTAGAAGATAACCCTCTCTAACCTGGGCCCCTGTACCTGGTTTTACCTTCTACCTAAGCTCCCGAGTGAAAAACTAAATAGTTGCATATAGAGTTTGATTGCAAGCAGATTAATGCACAGAATTCTCTGCATCTTCTTTTTCTGTGTTCTTCATTGTTGCTTGACTGGGAATCCAGCAGAGATACCATTTAACTTATTCTTGCTGTAGCGGCAACGCAGTGTATCAGGGTTGAGATTACTTGGATGCTAACCTTGATAATGACTAAGATCATAATGTTTCTGTTTTTAATTACTAAATATTGTTTACAAAAAATACTAAAGAAAGTCCCCCCTCCACCACCACCCTTAAATTAATATTGGTTTCAAATTTTGGCACAAGGCCAGCAGATTCTTAAGAAGTGGCTAAGTTTTTGACCCCAGTATTCAACTGGTACTTATTTTATCAACCCTGAAAGGACGAAAAGCAAAGTTGACCTCAGAACCTGAAGATGGATGAAATGCTGCTAAGCATTTTGTCTGGTATGCTAACCATTCTGCCAGCTTGCTACCTTCATCATCGTTTAATGACCGCTTTCCATGCTGGCATGGGTTGGACAGTTTGACTGAGGGCTGGCAAGCCAGGAAGCTGCAACGGGCACCAATCTGATTTGGCAAGATTTCTACAGGTGGATGCCCTTCCTAACACCAACCACTCCAAGAGTGTAGTGGGTGCTTTTTATGTGCCACCAGCACAGGAGCCAGTCAGGCAGCACTGGCAACGACCACACTCGAATGGTGCCTTTTATGTGCCACCAGCACAGGAGCCAGTCAGGCAGCACTGGCAACGACCACACTCGAATGGTGCCTTTTATGTGCCACTGGCACAGGAGCCAGTCAGGTGGCACTGGCAATGACCACACTCGAATGGTGCTTTTTACGTACTAAAATCCAAATATACATTTGCTGTGTAGCAGTTATTGATGTTATTGTAATGAATTCTTTATTTCAGGACATAACTGTTGGTGTTGTGAAAACCTTAAAAGACATAACATTGTATTTGGCCATTGAACTCAGTGAGTATTCAGCCCTAGTTTTTGTAATTAATTACAACTCTTTTTCTTCATTTTTTTCTGACATTATGAAGTCATTGAATTATTTACCTCCGTAAAGTTTCATGGATAAAATTAATTTTGACAACCCTATCATGTGTGCATGTGTCTTTTTTTTGTTTAAGTTTAGCATGTTTATAATACTTCATCTGCAAAAAAAAAATAATAATAATGAAAATTAAAATAAAATGTATTTTGTCAATATATTTCTGATAATAAACTAAAATGTCTGGCAACTAAGAGAATCTTAAATGTAGCATTTATAAACCCCTAAAATAGTTCTCGATTTAAACAAGGTATAAAAAATGTCTATCCATAATAAAATGTTTTCTTTGATTGATCTATTTTCAATGGTATGTCATTTACTCATTCACTGATTGGG
Organism: Octopus bimaculoides; assembly: GCF_001194135.2. Lineage (NCBI taxonomy): Eukaryota > Metazoa > Mollusca > Cephalopoda > Octopoda > Octopodidae > Octopus > Octopus bimaculoides. Next base: position 55,071,266 of record NC_068996.1, read on the forward strand.
TTGAAATAGAACTATGAAAAAAAAAAACACGCAATTGCTTATCCAATCTTTCTGTTACATATGTAAACTGTCCACTTCAACAAGTACTGTTATTATTCCATCTTCTCACTATTATTCGAGTGCAGCAACCAATTTGAAAATTTATAATACCATATTAATGAGAAATTACTATAAAACATTATTTTTTAGTCATTAATAATTTCTGCACACACCACTGCTTCTGCCTCCACCCCAACCCCATTTTATTTTTGAAAAATAATAAAATTCTTGCATCTTGTGATGCTTGGATTATTAATGTTACTCTCCAGTTTGGAATTTAAAAAAATAACTTTTGTCTAGTAGTTTCTGTGTAACAACCAAATAGACAAAGAACTTAATCAGTTTATTATAATATGCACTTCTTGCATATACATTATTTTACTGATTGCAAATGTCCTTTGTAGTTTGTTAATTAGTAGTTGTGTTCAACTCTCTCCAAGAAGAGACATATGGTGACCATATGGAACTCAGTGCAAAGCAACATGCTTGAAAGCAGTTCGTTCTCTGCCAGTCAAAAATTTAGGGTTCTATATGTAATTTTTATTCTACAGCAATTTTAAATATGTAGTTGTGTGGTCAGGAAGCTTACAACCCAACCACATGGGCAGGAGGCTTCTACTATGGTGCCAGGTTGACCAAAGCGTTGCAAATGGATTTGGTAAATGGAAACTGAAAGAAGCTCATCATGCGTGTGTGTATTATCTTGTTTGGACAGTGATTGATAAATGTAAAATGAGTGTCACTATCATCCAAGCAGTCTCATCCATTTCCAATATTCTGTTAGAATATATCTGGCCATGAGGGAGTATTATCTTGCTCAGAAACAGATGAGGGTTGGTGACACGATAATCTGCCTCAATAAACTCCATCCAAGTTTTGCAAGTATTGAAAAGTAGATGTTAGATGATGGTGATGGTGGCTGCGGCAGTGATGATGATTTTTTTTTTGTTTTTTTTGTTTTTTTGCAGTATAGGAATATATCTCAAATATATAAGCACTTTCACATGATAAATTAATTTGTGATATTCATTTGTTATTACTATTTCGGTTAATATTATATATATGTATGTATGTGTATATTTGTAGTTATTAACTATCCTGTAGACTGGGGTGAAGTAAAGAAACTGTTCTTCGATTTTTGGAACAATCACCTTCGAGATAAGAATTCAGAACTTGCACTCGATTATGGTAAATTAGAAAGGTTGTTGTACAAATCTCCTAAAAAACAGGTAACTTTTTTTGGAAAATACTTTATTTCTATTGTAAATTGTTTTTGAGATCTATCTTAGTAATTTTACAACTTATTTAATATTTAGTAAGTCTATAATCTACGCTTAAATAAATTCCTTGTATTACTGTCATAGATTATAAGGTAAGTTCCTATTGTCACCAGGTCCAGGCTGTGACAATTGGTTGTAATTGTGTGTTATTTAATTTATGTCAGAAATGCACAACTCTCTTCTATTCATATTTTAATTTCCACTCCTTTAACAAGTAATCAACTGATTGGGTTTAATTAGATTTAATATGCAAACAGATGTGATAGCAATTTGGTTGTGTAATGTTCCAGATTGAATAATTGAGGCATTGTTTTCAATTCAAATCTTTACAAAACTCTAATTCCTCCCCATGTGTATGACGTAAAGTTGTTTTTGCTGTTGTGTATTATTGGTCAGTGCTCATCAAAATACACTGATCTATAGTTCTGGATATGCCACACTTTCAAGTTGAGAACCAAACAGCATGTTCTTTTGACCTACAGGGATGTGTACTTCAGTGCACATCCCTACATGTAAATCTGGACTCAGTGGTAAAGATTGTGTTCTTTGGATACTGTATCAACAGTTAGCAGATCAAATGAAAGCATTTCCCTAAGTAAGGCATGTGTAAAATTTGAATGAAATTGGTTGTGTAGTTCTGGAGTTTTAGGGATTCACACAGACACACACACACTCAGACATACATTCTCAATTTTATATATATATAGATAGATATTTGTGTATGTGTCTGTGTTTGTCTCCCCACCATTGCTTGACAATCAATGCTGGTGTATTTACGTCCCCGTAGCTTAGCAGTTCAACAAAACGAGACCAATAGAATAAGTAGTAGGCTTACAAAGAATAAGTCCTGGGATCAATTTGTTTGACTAAAGGCAGTGCTCCAGCATGGCCACAGTCAAATGACTGAAACAAATGAAAGAACAAATTAGACAATGCTTCAGAAAAACTGTATTACTCTAATATATACATTTAGTTTATTGTTCATAAATCTTATTCTTTTCTATTTTAAAGTATTTTAATTTCCTTTTTTAAATTTATAGTTATCTCAGTTTCATCTTAAAAACCTGAGTGCAGTAATATTAGGACTCCCTGCCAGCTCGTATATTGTTGATGAATTATGAGGTTTGTAAAATTTCCTACTTGCTTTTATATTCCTTTATAGTTCCAATGATTGCAATCGTATTCAGTCCTAACAGATCATTTAGATTCACTTTGTTCAGGAGAAGTTTAAAAATATTACTGCTGAGACAGTGTCATGTTTTATCAATTGTTTTTTAGGTGTCTGTGTAGTTGTGAGGTGATACAGATGCCCTCCTGACCCATTGAAACATGCAAGATTTGATAACTATAGGCAGAGAGGGCTACAGTTGTACTCATTTCCAGCTGAGTAGACTGGAAAATGGCAAAAGAAGTGCTTTGCTCAAGGACACAACATGTTGTCAGGTCCAGGAACTGAAATGAGTGATTTTAACCTCTAGGCCTCATGAAAACCTACACACATCATCATTTAACATCCACTTTCCATGCTGGCATGGGTTGCACAGTTTGACAAGAGCTGGCTAGGCAGAAGACTGCATGAGGCTTCAGTGTTTGTTTTGGCAGGGTTTTTACGGCTGGATGCCCTTCCTAACACCGGCCACAGAGCAGAGTGGAGTGAGTGCTTTTTATGTGGCACAAGCACAGGCAAGGTTTGTACAGCTGGATGCCCTTCCAGATGCCAACCACTTTACAATGTGTACTGGATGCTTTTTACATGGCACCAACACTGGTAGGGTCACCAAGTAACTTGCAAGACAAGGATCCTTTGAGAGGGGAAGGGGCATTGGAGGAGGTGATCTTGTGCCAGATAATAAAAGGTTAGTGTGACAGGGACAAACAGGTGTCTTGCTATTGAGGAAGTACATGAGAGAGAGAGAGAGTGATTAAGAATGAGGACAGAAATAGGTGAGTTGCTGTAGAGGAAATACTTGGTTAACCAGTCAGAGGGGGAGAGAGAGAGAATAGAAGTGCAGTGAGTGGAGGAGAGAGATGGTGGCAAAGTGCCAGGGCATACTCACAAGGAACGGGGATCAGAATACAAGTGGGATGGTAGAATAGAGCAAAAGAACAGATGTAAATGATAAGTTTTTGTCTATCAAAATTCATTCATAAGGTGTTGGCCAGCCAAGGCTATAGATGAAAGCTTTGCTCGGGGCAACATACTGTGGTATTGAACCAGAAACCATCTTTCAAGGTGAATTTCTTTTCCACAGAGCCATTCCTGAGTAAAATTTTTCAATGAGAACCTTTTTAATGTTTGGTTGACACCATGTTTGTATGAATACATACACATTTGTGTATAACCAAGTGGGTGCATATATGTGTGTGTGAAAGGCTTAGACCCAGGAAGACATGGGATGAAGTGGTGAGAAAGGACCTTTGGATGCTGGGCCTCACTGACAAAATGAGAAGTGACCAGTAAAATCACTGTCATCCATACATAAAGCCTTGTCCTTTATAAGTGCCAGTGCAACATAAGATGCACTTGTGCTGCATAAATACACCCGTGCTAGTACCATATAAAAAGTACCCAAAACACTCTGTTAAGTGGTTGGCATTAGGAAAGGCATCCAACCGTAGAAACCATGCAACAGCAGACAATTGGAGTTGGGCCAGCTTCTGTCAAACTGCCCAACCCACGCCAGCATGGAAAACAGACATTAAACAATGATGATGATGATGATGATCATCATCATCATCATCATCATCATCATCATCATCATCATCATCGTTTAACGTCCGCTTTCCATGCTAGCATGGGTTGGACGATTTGACTGAGGACTGGTGAAACCGGATGGCAACACCAGGCTCCAGTCTAATTTGGCAGAGTTTCTACAGCTGGATGCCCTTCCTAACGCCAACCACTCATATATATATATGTATATATATAATATTGTGTGTGAAATCTTATTTACCATTGTGCAGTTGGTTACAAATGCTTTCATAATCAGATTAGCTGTTTTCTCTTAAATTATAACTCAAAATTTTTTTCAGGCAAGGCTAGAAACATTTTCTTACATAGTCTAAAATCATAAGTTCTCTGGTGTGTTATTTAATTTTCCTTGTGTGTGTGTGTTTGGATTTTTTTATTGTTTTGTATATGTATGAATGTAAACAGGTTTGGATGTGTATCTTGTAATTATTTGCATGAACAAAAAGTAAAACAAAATGTTCTGCCAATTATGTAAATTTGATATGTTAAATTCAGTTTAAAAATGTTAATGTTTTATTTTGTTTTGTAGGAACCTGGTTTTGAAAAGTGTAAATACCAAATATGATTGTTAATGAAATGGCTCTGCAAAATAAACTTGCAGTAATTTGGTTCTGTGGTAGAATTTTAACAAAATTTTATTAAATCTAAAAAACTTTTTTTATATTGGAACTCAAACTTTAAATTGTTCCTTCGGATGAAAAGAAATTTTGATTTTCTCCTGTTTAGCAGTGTTTGTGATTATATTCTATATTTTTATACTTTTTCCAAAAAAATACCCTATTTTACACAGTGGAATACTCATATACAAATGGTTATGGAGAAAATTAAATCCGCATTATGTGCTAGAATTTGATTAACAAGCCACAAACATGTGAAACTTGGAGAATGTATACAAATGGTATACTAAATGAACATATTATATTGTGAACAGTTTCTCTGAAAAAAGTTATAATCTGTCAGTCAACTGACATTTGAACAAAAAGTGTTTGGAACAATATTTACGAACGATTTGTTAACATCCTTGTATACATTTCATATAGTTTATAAATTTCTATATTTTTTATGGAAAATAATAATGTTATTCATAGTTTTTTGTTAAAAACATAACCATGGATTGATAAAAGCAAGTTAGAAAATCAGTTACCATAGAAACTAAGTAGGAAATAATGTGTAAGCACGAAAAGGAAACAAGTTTTCATAACTTTAGTTCAAAGTATAGAAGAGCAAAAATCAACACTCTACACCAAAATTGAGAAACAAGTATAAATTGGAAAGTATTCAGGTAGTTAAGAGATTAACTGAACTTAGTAATTTATTATAGAGATGGAAAATTTATTTTTGGTGTAGGTTAAAGAGAAAGAAATCGTTTGTGATTGTATAAGGGGAATTGATAATTTGTGCAAAAGCCAAACAATTGTCTGATGATATCGGAGCAAATTCTTTTGGTAAAAGTGATACAACAGTGCTGGATTCTCTTGCTTCAGAGGGTTAGTATATCAGATTCCTAAAAAGAAATGAGTTACATAGTGCTGTGAGGAATGGCAAGTCTGCTACTACACACCTTAAGGCAGCACATGAATACCAATTTATGTTTTTAAAGGTTATTGATAAGAGTAGCTTCATTTCACAGCAAGTGTTTAGGTGTGACAAAATGTGGCTTTTTTTGGAAAAAAAGATGCATTTTGGAGTAAATAAGAGAGTTCAGTGCGAGCTCACAAGCTGATGAAAGATCAGCTAACTTTATTTCTTTGTGCAAATGCTTCTGGAGACTGTAATGTAGAGCCTGTCTTCATTTACCATTCATAAACCTCCCAGGCATTCAAAAACATTCATAAGAATCATCTTATAGCTTTATGGCAGTCAAACCACAAGGCTTAAGTAACCAGGAATCTTTTCACTGAATTGTTGTCTGATGTGTTTTGCCTTATTATGTACGAGTACCTTGGATAACAATCTTCTTTGCAAATCCCATTTGGTCATGAATAATGCCCCTTCCCATCTTCCATATTTGATGGACCAGTTGATGAAAATTGTAAAAGTGCATTTTATGCCTCCCAACACAACTTCTCTTGTGTAGCATAATGGACCAGCAGCTCATTTCTAATTTAAGAAAAAAACTCTTTTCAATGGCTCTCTTTAGAAAATGTTTTGAGGCTAATTCTTCCAGTGATATGACGCTGAAGGACTTTCAGAAAAGTCAGTTCAATATTACTGATGTAGTGCTAATGTTTGTTGCAGTTTGGAAGGAAAGAGGCTTCAGTGAATTGCTTATGTGCTACTTGGAAACCATTGTGGCCTGCAGTTGTGTTTCTAAGAGACTTCGAGGAAGTGGAAGAAGAGCCTCCTGTGCATGATATCATCATTCTAGGCAATGCCATAAGTCTTGAGGAGGATATTGAAGAATTGGTAGTGGAGTACAAGAGTGAACTCACCAAAGGATGTAGGGACAGTGAAGATTGCACTGTTTTCTGATTAAGATGAGCATGGGAGAAGGGAGAATATTTCCTTCCAAGTGTCTTAGGGAGTTATTCTCTTGTTGGAATACAATCTGTAAAAGGTCAAGGAATATCACAATGGTGCTAGGACTGAATCACTTCAATAACACAGTGATACTTTTAGAGGTGCTAGAAATACAGGTTAAAAGTAGTCAACTCTAGATGCCTTCTTACAAAGAGGATAAAACAATCTTCAACTACAGTAGAATCATCAATTTCTTCTGAGCCATCTTTTATGCAAGAAACTGTACAAAAGATAGCTAAGATGGACAACTCTTCTGCTTTCACCTTTTCTCATTTTTAACCCCTCCCCTCCCTCCTCTTCTGTTTCATCTCTGTATGCTGAACAATCTGCGTACTAAGCTAAGTGTACATCTATTTACATGTACTTTTATTACTGCATATTTGATTTTCATACGTTCATTAATTTAATATCCATTTTCTATGCTGGATGGATGCTTCATTAGAAATCGGATTTTACAGATAGATGTGAGTTCACAGCTGTAACCTACACCAGTGTCACACAACCAGCCCACACAAAAGTACGTTGGATCGTAGGGCAACATGCCGTGCTTGAGGAGACCTTTTGAGTGAAGTACATCAAAATCAAATGGAAATTGTAGTTGTGATCCTCGTGCCTGTGGCACATAAAAAGCACCAACTGATCACGGCCAATGCCAGCGCCACCTTGACTGCTTCTGTGCCAGTGGCACATGAAAAGCACCAACCGATCATAGTCATTGTCAGCCCCCTCTGGCCCTCGTGCCAATGGCACATAAAAAGCACCCACTGCACTCTCGGAGTGGTTGGCGTTAGGAAGGGCATCCAGCTGTAGAAACTCTGCCAGATCAGATTGGAGCCTGATGCAGCCATCTGACTTCCCAAACCCCAGTTGAACTGTCCAACCCATGCCAGCATGGAAAACGGACGTTAAGCGATGGTGATGATGCTCTTTCTGCCACTAACCCCAACCTGTCTTCAAGTAAGAGACATCATTTTATTCTACACATATAGACCTTTCCTCAACTATCAAACAACCCAGAGGCCTTTTCATGGAGAACTACAGACAAATTGACACTGACACGAGAGCCAGTCAGGAGGTACTGGCAACGGCCATGTTCATAATGGTGTATTTTATGTGCCACCTACACAGGAGCCAGTCCGGCAGCACTGGCAACGACCTCGCTCAAATGTCTTTTCACGTGCCACTGGCACAAGTGCCAGGAAGGCGACGCTGGTAACGATTACGCTCAAATGGTATTATCTACGTGCCACTGGTGCGGAAGCCAGACAACTGCTCTGGCAATGAACACACACGGACAGTGCTGTTTGGTTGATGGAAACTGAAAGAAGCCTGTCCTATATATTTATGTGTGTGTGTCTGTGTTTGTTCCCCCCCCCCACTACCATCACATAACAGCCAATGTCAGTTTGTTTAATGTCTATGTCCCTGTTGCTTGGAACAGATTGCCCCTCTTTTTATGTATTTCAATTCCTCGTGTATGAAGCAATTTGGTTAACAAACACTGCTCTTGAATGGATTATGCCTATATGTAGAGACTCCACTGTACATAACTTGAAAGCCACATTGCCCATGGGCTGAACTTAGTGTCTTCATCAGTCATAATTGAAGCAAGATCATATAACTGCATTAATTTAGAGCATTGATTATGGGTTTTCAGTAATTAAGTGAAATAGTATTGTGTTAATGAGTTCAGTGACAGCACGCCAGGAGATCAATTTGTGTTTAATGTTTCATAGTGATGTGGAATATCTTTGAAATGAGCTTTGAAGAAGTGTAGATATAACAAGTATGTTTACTCATAGACACACATTCATATATATGTATGTGTATATATATATATATATGTGTGTGTGTGTGTCATCATCATCGTTTAACGTCCGCTTTCCATGCTAGCATGGGTTGGATGATTTGACTGAGGACTGGTGAACCAGAGTCTGCACCAGGCTCCAATCTGATTTGGCAGAGTTTCTACAGCTGGATGCCCTTCCTAATGCCAACCACTCAGAGAGTGTAGTGGGTGCTTTTACGTGCCACCGGCACGAGAGCCAGTCAGGAGGTACTGGCAACGGCCATGTTCATAATGGTGTATTTTATGTGCCACCTACACAGGAGCCAGTCCGGCAGCACTGGCAACGACCTCGCTCAAATGTCTTTTCACGTGCCACTGGCACAAG
>NC_068996.1:55080243-55091881 GCF_001194135.2 Octopus bimaculoides
CATAACAGCCAATGTCAGTTTGTTTAATGTCTATGTCCCTGTAACTTAGTGGTTCAGCAAAAGAGACCAATAGAATAAGTACCAAGCTTACAAAGAATTAAGTCCTGGGGTCGATTTGTCCGACAAAAAGGCAGTGCTCCAGCATGGCCGCAGTCAAATAACCGAAACAAGTAAAAGAGTAAACTAGAATCTCCATGAAAGACCATCAGGCAATATCAATGTATGGTATAATATATGCAACAAAACCACCATAACCCAAGAAACAAAGAACCACCTCAACAAGTTTAAACCTACAAAAACTAGAATTCCAATAAATTAGAGCCATGAGAACACAAAAGATTCAGTCAACAAGCAAACATACATTTTATCTTCGGTTGTATATGGATGTGTATATTTGTGTAAATATTGATATTCAATGCTTGTCATTGTGGAGTGTAATGATTATGTTTGCTTCCTTAATGATATTGTGGCCAGCTACTCTGAAATTTTCAAAAGACCTCTGGAGTAAAAAGAAATCCCTTGAAAAACAGGTAAGGACTGGCAATAAGAAGACCAGCCATCTGTAAAAATCTTTCCTCTAATGACTTACCTCAAAACCCAAGCTAGCATGCACACACACACACACCGTGAAAATAAAATAGTGAGAGCAAGGAGGAAAGAGAGTACTCAATGTTGAAAGTTTAGTTATTTATTGGAAGCAAAAACTTTCACAAATATTTACTCAATTTCTTTCTTCCAATCTCTAGACAATTGTGATAAAAAATGGTTTATATAAAAGAGACAGAAAGTATTTGAGTATGATAAGCTTGATTTGACACTGAAAATGTTAGATTTCATTTATTAATTTAACCAAAATTTGCAAAATGGCAAGATCACAATGGGGGTTAGGTATGTGATGTGGTTTACTGTGAATAGAGAAAATATATGTACAGGGTGACCTGAAATTAAGGCAACCAGCTTTTTTCAATTTTGCAAAGGCAAAATATTGTTATATTTCAGGTCTGCGTGTTACAATGCAATCGTAAAAGAAACACAATTATGACGCTACCACATTTATTTAACATGATCTCTTGTGTTTCAAATCACAGCCTTAAATTTAGGTACGAATACTTCACATGCAGCTGCTCTTGTGGAACTGAAGCCTATTCCTGATGCAGTTTAGCCTTCAGAGTGTTGAATGTAGCTTGAGATTCTTGTCTCCAAAGTGGACCAAACAGAAAAATTCAAGAGTTTGAGATCAGGGTTTCTTGAGGGCCATACATCCTTGCCTATGAATGAAGGAATGTTTTTCTGAATCCAGTGTTGTGTCTGTTTGGAGCTGTGGGTTGGTGCTGAGTCCTGTTGGAGGCTCCAAGGTATGCGTTGAAAATGCTCATTTGCCCATGGATGCAATTCAGCTTCCATAATGATGCAAATGAATTGCTGGGTGTTAATTTTAACGCCCAAGGGCACAGAAATGAGGGGAGACCTTCCAGTGGCTGTCACAGCCACCCAAACTATAACTGACTGTGGACTTTGATGTCAATTTATGAGTCTACCCTCAATGCAACTAGATACACTCCAAAGTTGGTCGTTCTGGTGGTTTACTATCTGTTTGATGTCAAATTTCTTTTTTCATCAGTGACCACCACATTGGGCAGTGTGCCTTCAGCAATTTGATGCAGAATAAGACGACTTATCTCTAGTCTCATGGCTTATAAACTTGAGTGAACTCATGATGGCAGATCATCGTGTATGGGTGGGTCATGAGATCTTCAGTATTTGATACATCAATTTTTGGCTTACTTTTGTTGTGGCAGCCAGTTTTTTGACGATGATTTGGCAATACCTGGTACTTTTGATACACTCAAGGGTTCACACAATTCTTTTTCAGCCACGTCCATGTTGATCATTGGTGGAACCAGTTTCTTGAAACTTCTTGACAATTTTCCAGACTGTTGTTTGGTTAATTTTGAGCTTTTTTGCTAAAGCTGTATTACTTTCACCTCCTTTGTGGAGGGTTATGATTGTATTTCGGCCTATAGCCATTATCTAATTTATAAATTTTAATTTATTTAGTCTGAAACCAAAAGAAGACACATTAAGCTTTTATAATGATGGATAATTTTCATATCTTATCACATTGATAGTTATTAAAGCCCAAAACTTCAGTTGCCTTCATGTCAGGACACCCTGTATGCAGGGGTAAAACTTTATTATTAAATTAAATATACATGCAACTAAATTGCAAACTAAATTTATTGGTTTCAATTGGGGCACAAGGCCAGCAATTTGGGAGAAAGGGTAAATCAATTACAAGGACCTCAGTATTTAACTGGTACTTATTTTAATAAACCTTGAAAGGATAAAAGGCAACATAGACCCTGGTGGCATTTGAACTCAGAACAAAGACAGATGAAAAGCCACTAAGCATTTTGTTCAGCATGCTAACAATTCTGCCAGCTCGCTGCCCTAATTTTCCTGTACAGAGAACCCCCAACCAACAAAATGGATGTGAAATTTAATATCTAATTGACTTATGGAATTATTTATTAAGAAGAAGGTTTATAATTGGTGAAAAGGAATATAGAAGCATACCTGTAAGGTGATAGCAGTTAAGATTTTAAGTTCAAACTCTGAAAACGTTAAGATGTGGAACTGTAGAGTATTCATCATCATCATCATCATCGTTTAACGTCCGCTTTCCATGCTAGCATGGGTTGGACGATTTGACTGAGGACTGGTGAAACCGGATGGCAACACCAGGCTCCAATCTAATTTGGCAGAGTTTCTACAGCTGGATGCCCTTCCTAACGCCAACCACTCAGAGAGTGTAGTGGGTGCTTTTACGTGTCACCCGCACGAAAACGGCCACGCTCGAAATGGTGTCTTTTATGTGCCACCTGCACAAGCCAGTCCAGGGGCACTGGCAATGATCTCGCTCGAAAATCCTACGGGAGCCAGTCAGGTGGTACTCGCAACAGCCACGCTCAAAATGGTGCATCTCATGTGCCACCCGCACAAGAGCCAGTCCAGGGGCACTGGCAACGATCTTACTTGGCTTGCCGGGTCTTCTCACGCACAGCACATTTCCAAAGGTCTCGGTCAGTAGTCATCGCTTTGGTGAGGCCCAATGTACGAAGGTCTTGCCTCACCACCTCAGCCCAATGCAAATATATACTTGTTAATATTAGCACATTTTTGTGTGTGTTTGAACATGATTTGATATGTTTAACTCTTTGGCATTTAATCTGGTCTTATCCTACCCGTTTTATGATCAAACTATCCAAATCCAGCCTCACACGTCTACCTTACAGTGTCATTCTAAAAATATACAATCACAATTGAAATTTCAAAGCTACAAGACAATGCATGATTAATTTAAAACAATGTGAATAAATAAGCATTATGTGTGACAGAATAATCTGAAGGCCAAAGGTAGTTATTAGTTCTATAAGTAGTTCAACCTGTCAGCTGATTGTGACTTTTGGATGTAAGGGATCACATGTAAAAGAAAAATGTATTTTATTAAACTCTCTATGACAGGACAAAACAATAGTGTCACTGACAGAATCTGAATTGGTGTTGACTGATATTGATCTTGTTGAAGCATGGTTAAGATATTTTGTAGCCACCCCTGGAATAAAGAAGAGAAAAAAAAGTAGGATAATGAACAGGATGGTCTGAAAGAGATAACAGATTTTTATTATTCATCAAAGACCAATATTGAAGGTGTTCTTGGAACAATTGGAAGACGTATTTCAGTAAAATAAGGGAAATGGCAATAAAAAGTGAGACCTAAAAGAGTGTTGGGTCATTGTAGAATGAATCAGTAGTTTTCTGTGCTCATAAGATTTCTCTAGCATTTTGGTATAAACATTGTGAATTTCATAAGCTTGGTCAAAATGGCTAAAGCATTGAAGAGAAATTGATACAAAGGCAGACATATATAAATTAAATGTTAGCCACATCAGTAGTATCTGTAATGAATAATAATTAACACATACAAGTTAGATGTGTTGTTTAGATCGCTTTTAACTACTGTAGATATCCAGAGATACCATGTCATGTTAGCAACATGTGCACATTAAACATTGATAAAATGGTTGCACCAGTGGAGGGCATACCTGTATCTCATGAATTCCTCATTCTGCAGATAATCAGTAGCAGCCCAACTTCTCACTGAATGTCAGAAAGAAAATCAATCAAGCCAACATGGTCTATATTATACAATATTACAGCATATACAACATATTTAATACATTTCAGATTTGTTTGGATTTTTATCTCATTGCTTGAGTTTCATGCCACTGTGGTCGTCAGAAGAGAACTGTTACAAATCTGGTTTTGGCAATGTATTTACATTCATTGACATGGGTAACATCTCATACTTAGGTTTGTTCATTGGTTTGGCGATTGGCTGTTATTCTTCTCTCTCTTTCACTATTTCTTTGATGAGTGGGTATGTTTTTAATTTATTTATTCGCTCTAGATTGAAAATCTAGTGAAGCTTGTTCAGCGATCTTACGATACCAGTACCAAAGATCGGCCTTTTCCATAAAAAGTGTTGGAGGGAAAGAGGGAAACGACGTCCTAAAAGTGAAAGAGGTAGAGAGAGCATGATTTCTTTTGAAGTTGGCGCTGGTGTACGTATGTGAGAGAAAGAAAGAGAGATAGATAACTGAAATTATTTTTATTTCCGGTAATTTTTCAGATTAACACCCGCACGATCTTCACTAGGGTGCTAGGGTTAGTGTATAGGGTTACGGTTAGGGACAGAATTCCCTAACCCAAACCCTATTCTTTCTATCTATCTTCCTCTCTTGTTCTTCCTTTCTGTTTTTCTCTCCTATCCTTTCCCTATTCTTCTCCTCTCCCCTTCACTGTTCTCTTTCTCTCACTCTTCCTCCTTGACTCTCTCATTGCTCACATGTGACCAACGGCTATCTTTCTTTCTTCCACTTCCTTCCTAAAGACAAGGAAAAGAAGTATAATATAAAAAAATATAATAAAACCCGTTGTTACAGCAAGAGCAGAGTCAAAAGGGGGATCCTGAAAAGGGATGAGATGGAAGAAAGAGCTAAGGTTTGAGGTTACAGGCACACTTGAAGGAAAGGATTGGTGGGAGATGGAAGAAACAGGGGGTAGTAGGGTCAGATCGAAGATCCCAGAAGAGATGGAGAATGGTGCATTGTAAGGACAGGGGAAAGGGGACACAGTAGGGATGTAGATTTGAAGAGCTGAGGTGTGATCATTGAAGGGCCAAGCAGATATGAGAGGTGGTAACCACAATGGATGAAGAAGATCAAGACAGTAGATCCAGCTTTCATCACAGGTTGCCAGAGATTGAGGTACTCTTCGATTGGAAGTAATGACCTCAACCAAACTGTATGCCTATTGTCTTTATGGACACTTGACAGTATTCAACCAGAAAATTGCCAATTTTCTCATCCAGCCCTGACGTCCCTCTCCCTCCCACACCTCTCTACCACCCTTGAACTTCTTGTGTCAGCAAAAGTAGGTATTTGACTCATACAAATTAATCCATAACCAGTCTGGAAATTTCATATATTTCTGTCGTGTTTTTGCCTTGTTTAGCAGAAAACTTTATTGCATAGCAAATGTCCAAATCGTTAGCTTTATGAGTGGATTTGGTAGACGGAAACTGAAAGAAATCCATTGTTTATATCTGCTACAGTGTGGTTCGTGTCCCTATAAACTAGCAGTTCAGTAGCAGAAACTGATAGAATAAATGCCAGACTACGTTTTTTTTTTTTTTTTTGTAATGAAGTAGAATGATTTTACTACTAAAAATAAGCCTGTAACAGACAACCAACCAATTATTAATTTTCCAAGCGTTCCAACCGAGAGCACCTCGCTAATTTGGAGACAACCAGGTCTTATATGAATGACGGGTTTTTACCGTGTTTCGTATTAAAGATCTTCACGTGTATCGAGTGAGATGTAGCTGCTTTTTTTAGGCAACCCACACGAACACAGAGGACTTCGTTCTGTTATAACTTCATTCAAAGCCCTGTTTGGGCTTTCAAAAATTGTTAAAATTTGTTACTCTCTAAAATGCTCGGTTAGCATATAGAATGATATGTTGGGAGAGAAATTTATTATATTCGACTCTTATCAATATAAATATCACCTACCCTCATTTGCATATAGCTTAAAATTTCATGTTGTATTAATTATTTACAAAATATATCTACATCTACATCCTTTTCAACGTTTTATTTTGATATTTACTTTATTTCCATGATAATAGTAATTAAACTTTATTGGTCTGTCTATCTTTTTTTTATAATAATTATTTTACATTATGCACAGATCCAAACTGCATCCTACCTAAAGAAGAATATTTCTGTTAATGGTTTCGTACGTAAAAGAACAAAGTAAAAAAATATATTCCTAAGTTAGGAATTAAAAACAAAAATGTATTAGTAATTTATTTTAAAAACATAACACAGATCCTTTTACTTTTGCCGAAATACATAAAACCGTTGAGAAATAAAGTTTCCTACGGTTGCGGCTGAATCTGTCACCAGAAGAAATCTTCACCGGTTTTGCTTTTTAACCCAATTAAGATTATCGTTTATAATTGCCTAATATTATAACTATCTTTATTCATGGTTCTATATGGTTATTTCATTTCTATTACAGTCGGGCGAAAAAGGACGTCGGTAAATAAACGAATACTTAAAATTTTTCTTTATATTTCGTAATGTCGATGTTTAACTCTTGATCAGTTCTGACCGATTAATCAAATAAATTCTAGTTCCGACCATTCCACATTGTTTAACCTTCCACTGTTCTAATGTATCCGTTAATATATTTTTTTTATGTTAGAGTGTCATTTGCAAGTAATTCGACTGTTATTTCTTGCAGGTTGTAGATCAGTCACGGGCAGCCTTTTTCGAAAAGCGGGCCGCATGCGACATAACTCATCATTAGGCGGGCCGCACTACTAAAAGAATTCGAGTTAATTTTTTTGTTTTGTTAATCATATCATTCAGAAAGTCTCACGGGTCGCAGTTTGTCCATCTTTCCTACTTTAGCTTGATTTCATGAGTGAGCTTTGGTGGTAAATATTTTGAGAAATTTTATTTCTTCATTTTTTATTTTATGTAAGCAGGAGAAATAAAGGGTCAAGTTTGGAGTTATATGTTTTTTTTTAAATTTTGGACGAAATTTGGTGCCTTTCAGTTTTAATCTCTTCTCGTCAGATCTTAATGTCCTGATGTTAGTTAAAGGCTCTTTGTGTTCCAAGTTCATATTCCTCGGGGGTTAACTTTGCCTTTCATTCGTTTATCAATGATAAAACGAGTATCGGTCAGATATTGGTTTGATATAATCGACTATACCCTTCCAACTAAATATGTCGCCCTGTGCGTGTGTTCAGTTCCACATTAATGTATTTATTCTTAATGTTTCTCATATTTCTTCAACATGGACCGTTGCCCAAAATTTGAGATCAGGAAAAGTAAATAGGACCAATGGGAAGAATTTGCTTATAAAATAGGAAATTTTCTTGTGTATAGAACGCACATAGACTCCTAAGAGTCTAGTCTATGTGCGTTTTATTATTTTTTTACTAGTTTCAGAACTGCATCTATGTCAGGATACTACTTTAGTGATTTTATTCACTTGAAGTATCTTGGGACGTTTGGAGAATGTAAGGGGAAATAACTAAAACCCCACCGTATATGAAAGATAAAGAGGTTTGACCACTGCCCTTTGCTTCTCAGATAATAAAAAAATAAAATAAAGTTAGAACTTTTGGATGTATAATTGTACTGAGACGGTGAATCTTTAGTTTTACAAATTCTTCTTTATGATGTACTTGAGCAGTTCGTACCAGGAAATCGGAAATTGAATCTCAAATGCTTAAAGGACTGAGTAGTCAAAAGCTTTTGTTATTTGCAAGACGTAAATAGCAAAGAAAGTGGTTCCTCTGTGAACAAAACAGCTAGAGGGTGAACTGGCTGGAGAAAGTTCAGGAAGCTACTACCACTGCTGGCAATGAAGATCTTTTCCCTAAGAGTGAAAGGCAGTTTCCGACGTTTGTGTTAGAACTGCAGAACTACATGGTAGTGAGAAATGGGATTTGAATACGGAGAACTTGAGAAGATTGGAAAGAAATGAAGCTTGCATGCTCCACTGAATCTACAATGTAAGTGTGTCTGAAAGACAAAATACAAACGAGCTGAGAGAAGAACTGGGTCTCAGAGGGAACAGATGTAGTGTGCAAGAATGAAGACTGTCTTGGTATGGATATGTGATGCATTTGAACGAAGACAGATGTATAAAGAAATGCTGAACACTAAATGTGATTGGAGCTTGTAGGACAAGTATAATCCAGGAAGACAGTCGACAAAGTAGTTAAGGTTGAGCCTAACAAAAAACCTGAGATCTTTGCCAATATAAGGTTCATGCATTATGTCTGCCTGTCATCCTTCTCTCTTGTCCTCTCCACCTCCTTGACAATTGTATCATTTTTACTACTTCTGCTGCTTGTTTGCTCCCATTCTTTTCGGCATCCCTCTATCTCCCCCAACTTATGGCTCCTTGCTCATCCACTCTTCAACCCTACCCATTCTGATAGTCTGCCTCCCACTCCCATCCCTTCATTCTCCCCATTCATTCTTGCATACTGATTCTTCAACTTACCATGTGCCTTGTGGGGCCACCTAGGCACCTTATCGCTATTATCTATCTCTTGCTTTTCATTTTTGCTTTCTCTCCCCCTTTTTATCTAGATGTGAGTAGCCATACTGATCCTCTACAAGAACCTGCACTGCTTCCCCTCCTTCAAAGAAACTACCCAACCCACACTGTAAAATGGTTGATGTTAGGAAGAGCATCTAACTGCAGAAACTATGACGATGGAGCACAATATAGTCTTTGGACACATCAGCTCCTGTCAAACTGTCCGACCCATGCCAGCATGGAATACAGATGTTAACTGATGATATCACTGTTTTAAGGTTTAGGTTTAAACAGGATTTCTGTTTTTTCATTTAAATGTTTAAAAATTTTCTACCACAGTTGAGAGATTCCTCCCTCTTATATTACAGCATCACATCACATCACACCTTTAGATTAGCCTGTAGAATGAAACAAGAATAAAATGAATGTCTAAGACATCCTGTAGCAAAGTACAAGGAAATGTTTAGATTCAACCAACTGTCATGGACTAAACAGCTACTTGACCAACCAATCATAAATATGAATCCTCCATGTGGTCACTTGACCTGGTACAAATAACAGAAAAATCTGTCTCTAATCACAGGGGCAGCTGCAGAAGAGATTGGATGGTAACAGTTGGAATAAAGTTGATCAAGGTTGTAGCTGGAATATTTGGTAGTCACAGACACTTCGGAATCAAAAGCAGGTTGCTGAGTTTCAACAATCAGGATTTGTGGTGGGGATAAGTGACATTCGTGGTCATTAAACCACTATGATCTATAACAGAAATCTCTGTACCAGAACAAATCAAGATTTGCCCAAATATTGATCACATTGCCAAAGGAACTGACCATTTAGACATTTGATAAACAGGATATGATCAGCAAGCTGTCCCTTTTCCTAAAGAATAAATAAAACTCTTTTACCAACAGGCTGTGGATTCTGACCGTCATGATGCTACATACAATCTCTTGCCTTCCTGCTTCATATTTGTTGTAAATACCTGTTCAGTCATTTGTTGTAGCAACATCCTATATTTTGTTAATAATGAAGAATAAATATCTTTTCCTTTAAAATCTTGACAATTTGTGTTCATTTGATCAACATCCACTCAGTACCAAATTGTTACACTGTTCACACATTCAGAGAGATACTTTATCATAACATGGTATTCTAGCTGTGATCTGGAAGAAAATAACAACATCAGCAGTGTACACCTTGTCATAGCAAATACCATAAACATCACCATTGTTCAATGGCCATGTTTCCATGCTGGCATGAGTGTGATGAAACTTATTGAGACAAATCTTCTCTATTTGGATGCTTTTGCTGTCACCAATCCTCACCCATTTCTTATAAGGTAACGTTTCTTGCTTTGTCACTGAATCAATGTACTGCTCAATGGCTGGATATGTTTCATGGCAGATTATAAACAATGACATCATTTGCATGGATGGAAACCTTGTTTATATGCACTGCACAAGCAACCATACACACATACATAGAAAGAAACACTCACATATACAAATACATATTCAACAGGCTTCTTCCAGTTTCTGTCTAGCAATTTCACTGATAATGCATTGATCAGTCTGAAGCTATAGCAGAAGACATCTGCATGTAGTGTCTTGCAGTGGGAACAAGTCCTGAACCATGCATGGGGGTTACAAAGTGAAATTCTTAACCACATAACCAAAACGAATTACTGTTTAACTTGATCTAATAAACACAAACTCCACGTTATTAACCACACTAAGTCCACATGCTTGCTGAACTGAAAACCAGATTCAATGTCTCAGATTGTCAAATCTACCAAACACCACACCAGTAATGTCTGTGTTTGGTCTTTTGTAATTAGTCACCAATTTAACCCTTTTATTACCATATTTCTGTTGAAATA
The DNA here is from genome assembly GCF_001194135.2 of Octopus bimaculoides. NCBI lineage: Eukaryota > Metazoa > Mollusca > Cephalopoda > Octopoda > Octopodidae > Octopus > Octopus bimaculoides. Next base: position 55,090,817 of record NC_068996.1, read on the forward strand.
TACTGCTCTTGTTTCAATTAATTTTGCAAAAAAAGAAGTTAATAATTTACTGAAATGACTTTATCATTATCAAGCTGGTGTCTGCAACATTAATTGACAAGAAATTTTGATGGAAAGTTTTAACCTAGATCACTTTGTGACAGGAAGTTTATACCATAGAACCAGAAAGGTGGATTAGTATGAAAAGGGTTAACAAAATGGAAAGCAAGCAAATACAATTTTCTAAAGTTTAGATGAAAAAAATTAGAGTTTAAATAGAGGTTCCATATACAAACATTGAAATAACAGGATTTGAAAAGGAAGTGTTTTGGTTATGTACCAAATAATACCATGTTGCCGTACCTCCAGAGTGATGTCTTGATAATTCATCCCCCACCCAGTAAAAGGGAAATAGGAAGACCTTAAAGGGTGTGTCTGACTAACATCAGAGAATGGGTAGGAAGGAAGATGGTGGAGAAGTTGGCTATTTTGACTAGAAAAGAAGGCTTTGACAAAGTTGGTGTCATTTATTGAGTACGTTGTCATTGCCACCAACATCATCATTGTTGTCGCCATCAACCGTGGTCTTAATTTCTCTAAACTTTAGAAAAGAGATATGATGGCCATGGCTGGAATGTGTAGATCACAGTTCAGCTTGCATAGAGTTGATTTGGGGTTAAATAACATTAACAACTCACTTCATCTTTCTTTTCTCTTTACCAAAAAATTACATTACAGTCCTTCCTTCCTTGCTGCTAATTGCTGTTCCACCTGTGACCATCCCATTTTATATCCAGACACATTGTATCTAAGATTACATTATCCAACATGTTCTTCCTTATTTCAAAAGTATGGGGTGTGATTCGATTGTTGGTCATTTAGAGATTCCCTCATTGGCTCACAATGTGAATTATTATTTTTGGAGGTAAAGTCATTATAATAGCAGTTGAAGAGAAAATTTCATGGAGAGATTATAAAACTAAGGATGAAGTTGGAAGAATGGTAAAGGGAGAAAAAAATTTATTACACAATAAGGAAAGAAAAAGAAAAATATTTTGGTCAGGATTGAAAAAAAAAAAAAAAAAA
>NC_068996.1:55091891-55111337 GCF_001194135.2 Octopus bimaculoides
AAAAAAAAAAAAAAAAAAAAATTCAGAAACTTTTAATAGAATACAAAATAAGTGGGGAAAAAGGAAAATAAAACCAAAAATTATGTGCATGGATAATGTCAAGAATTGGACAGACTTATATCATCGATGTGCATATAAGGACAGCACAATGTTCTCATTCTGGTCAACAATGTAATTAACATCCTTGATCAATCCAGTTCAAGTGGTATGAAAGTACTGTTTCAGAAAGGTTTGGATCTACAGGTAAATAGATCCTTGCTAAACCTGGTCGGTAACTCACTCATCCTAGACATCAATAGTAGGAAGAATGATGGTGGTGCTTTCTGACTAGTGACCATGTACATCTTAACAGAAGCAGAGTAGCTGGTGCTCATTATTGTTTGTAAATGTCCACAGATATTATGTGAGAGTCACTGACAGGAGACAGGGTGTGGACACCCGAACAATCAGTTCCAACTGTCTAACAGATATTGTCTAAATTTCCATAATACTCCAAAATAGACTTGGACAAATTACAGCAGCAGGTTATTTTTGAGTAGTTTGCTGTATGGACAACAAATTTGTGATATATACAGTCAATGAAGATCAGGTATTGGAAGCTAACATGCCTTTCCTTGTAGAGAATGGCAAATCTACAATTAGATATTTGACAGACTGCAATGAGAGCATGTTATCTGATTCCAGATAAATGCAAGTGGTTTTCTAGAAGTGGTTTGCAGAAATTTTTGTCAGAGATGATGATTTCAATGACTACCTGGACAGTCTACTATGACTCTTGATTAGGTTCTCAGAGTACAGTGAAAAACTGATTTCATTGTGTATGTTGAGCCTCTATTCAAAGTATGAACAGTTGGAATTGAATAGTCTGCCAATGAGCTTCATGTCATTTTGCTACTGTGTCGGTAGCTGTCTGCTGTAGATGGCAGTTGGTCAAAAGCATTCTGAGTCACATGAGCCAGAGAATGGTGATGCAGCCAAGGAAGGAGCCAAACAAGGTATCATAATTAACAACTTCTGGCCCATGACTGCTATATGTAGAGTTGAAGATTTTGACAATGATTCTTGACAAGAGGTTGGTGTATGCTGTCAGTAGTGCAGATAAAGATGCAAACTTATACATTCCTTGTCATTGGAACAGTTAGTTTTGGTCCCATTTTCAGAAATTGAATGGCTATAAAGTATTGCAGCATTGTTCTTTGATCAAGCAAAATGGTCACATCTTAGAACCATTTTGTATTATGCAGTCTGTACATCAAAGATTTTCCCTCTCCCATCGACATTATGTTTTGGTGCTAGAATTATTGTTTTGGAAGCAGGGAACTTTGAAAGGAAGCATTCTTGAACTAGGGCATAGGAGAGCTGTATCTAAATAAGCGGATAATGTCAGCCACATCAGAAATCAAGAAAATCAGCAATATGCTAGAGGAACATTACAAAGTTGTAATGATATATATTAATGAAGAGATTGGTGTTGCATCTTGACAGCTAAAGAAACAAGCACATATTAGCAAGAGGTAGCTTCTGCTACTGGACTGAAATTCTGGTTAAGGTGCTCATGGCTGATTCGAGCCATACCCCTAGGTGGAGAAACCTTAAAAAGTGGTGGTAAGCAAGGTGGCTAGTCTCATTCAGGAATTGGTTCAGAGGATGTTCTGTGAAAGATTGGGTGGAAGTAGCAGATGTCTGTATAACCTTGGTGCTTTGTTACCATTGATCCATCACGTCTTGTACCATAAATACCATAAAACACTTGACAGAATGAGTCTGCATCCTTTTTTTGTCTTTTGTAGAAGGGACAGGTTTTACTGGTCAGGAGAACCATCTGCTACACACACTAATTCCATTGCAGGGAAGGGGAGGGTCTCTGAATGCCATCATTGATTTTGGGAAAGCATGCACTAAGGCTGATGTATCTGCAGAGATACCTGGGATCACTGCACCAATAATGGTAAGCAGATATGGACACCTTTCTATAGTTTATCTCCTTGATCAAGCTACACTTTTGTACATGTGTATGTCCCTTCTATCTTTTAATTATTATAAATCTTCTACTGAGGAGGGAGCCGGTTTCCAACAAAGAGACAAGGTTCCATCCTTGGAATGTAGCTAACACAGACAAATTCACATTTGGAACTTGAGAAAAATCTTGCATATTTTTACTGTTCCACTCACAGATTACTCTTGTAACGTACAAATTAGCCGGTCGATTTCTCTTACTGAAAATCCTAGTTTATCCAGATTCTCCTTTAAGCCTAACAAAATCTAGTGCTCCAATTATTATTATTGGTATGAATATAAATTCATAGTCTAGATATAGAAGCAGTTGTTCATAGACATCCTCTTTTTCTTTGATTTTCAAAGAGATATTTATATCTGTAGGGCAGCTGACCTCTATGATGGTACATAACTTTGCCCCTTTGCCCCAAACAACAATATCCAGCCTGTTATGTTTACATTTGACAAAAGTATGTATGTATGTGTGTGTGTGTGTGCATATATATATATATATATATATATATATGCATTATATTTGTATGTATTCTGCATATTCATATTTGTTTGCCCATGTTTGTGTTTGTATGTATGTATGTGTATTTGTGTGCATACTTCTGTCTCCTTTTGTGTGTGTGTGTTTATGTGTATTGGTTTGTGTGACTATGTATCCGTGTCTCCATGTGTCCTTGTGTGTGTGTGTGTGTGTGTGCATGTGTGTATATGGTCATGTGTTTCTGTTTCCTTTTGCATACGTGTGTGTGTGTGTGAGCTTGTCTGTCTGTATTACCTATATACCTATCCATCTACTTGCCTATCTGTTTATTTACATATTCATTTACCTACCTATATATATATATATAGTCAGAAAGCACCACCATCATTCTTCCTGCTGTTGATGAGTGAGTTACCGACCAGATTTAGCAAGGATCTATTTACCTGTAGATCCAAACCTTTCTGAAACAGTACTTTCATACCACTTCAATTGGATTAACCAAGGATGTTAATTACAAGGGTGTTAATTACAAGTATATATATATATATATTTGCCTACATAACAGCCTACTAACAAATCTGTGTATGTATATACAGTGGGTATTGGAGTATCACTACTTTTTATGTGTATCTCCTATTTAGTACAGGAGATGTTTCATTTATGAGGATGTACTCCTGTATTTATCTGAGTGTTGGGTCCTTCAGGTGCTTGGATAAAATGCAGATGTCAAGTTGATCCAGTGTGTCTCCATGTTGGTAGAGTATGGAGGACTGTATATTCATTTAGTCTTTCCACAATGCTTCCAGATGTCTCACCAATGTATGTCATGTTGTTGTCTTTACAAGCACCCTCTATGCACCTTATGCTGTGGATTACATTTCTAGTTCTAAAGGTAAAGGGTTAATCTTACATATCATGTAGTTCTCATTAGTGCATATGGTATTCTCAAAGAGGTACGTCCTACATAATTGTGATATGATGGCGCTCCCTGGCTTTTCAACGATCTTAATGTTGAGTTTGGTCACCTTCAGAACTTTCCTAAATCTATGGGCTAGTTCCCCATGGGCTGTGGCCTCTACAAACATCACTCTTTGATATTTGTCAGCCTTGTACCATGTGTTCACCCCGTTTGTTTTGTCACAAACACTCTGTATCCTATTCCAGTCTTTACCTCTGTATCTACGGCAGGCACCACTGGTTTCATTACATATAATGCTATCTAACTTCGTTCTATCTCCCCTGTATACAATAAGATTGATATGGCTAAATGAACCTTTTCTGAATATGTGATTGTAAACAGGAAGCAAGAAATAGGAACAGGGGGTGAGGGCACTCTTGATGTCTTTATAATAGGTTAATTGAAGTCTTTGTATGGGATTTTCCCTCTGACGATACCTGGTTGATCCTGCCAGTAGTCATATACTTGTCTCAAAGCTTAAGTCATGCAAGTGTAACCCTAACCCCTCTCATCTTTTGAATCTGATACCGGACAAAGATTCTGGATTATTTTCCCTGTTATTTTACTTAATTTTTGAGAGTGGTCGGGTTCATTTTTAGTATACTCGTTAGTGAGAGCAGTCAAGTTTATTTCAGATATTCTCATTTTAAAAATCATTTCTGGCTAATCATTGAGAAGACGTTGGTGTTGCCTTGACAGAGGTTTGTGCTCTCTGTGTGGTCTTGTTATATTTGCTTTCTTTTTACTTAATATAAACCTCCCATTATATTTTACTTAGCCCTTGTACTGTATCCACTGTCTTTGGCCCTTGTAGCTAATAAACTATTATTATTATTATTATTATTATTGAACTAACAGAATCATTGGCAACCGGGGTGAAATGCTTCATGATAATTCATTGATCTTTGCATTCTGGATTCAAATGTTGCTGGGGTTGACTTTGCTTTTCATCCTTTAAGTATCAGTAGCGCACTTGGGGGGGGGGGGATCAACTTGCCAGCCCCATCCACCCACCTACCCCAAAATTGCTGGCCTTGTACCAAAATTTGAAACAGCTATTTCATTATTATTATTATTATTATTGCTGTTGTTAAATATTAAAATGGTAAGCTGTTAGGATCGTTAGTGCATCAGACAAAGTGTTTAACAGCACTTCTTCAGGCTCTATGTTCTGAGTTCAAATTCTGCTGAGATTGATAATACAAGTATGTTGAGCACTGGGGTCAGTATAATCAACTAACCCCTTCCTCCTAAAATTGATAGCCCTGTGCCTAAATTTGAAACCAGCAGCAGCAGTAGTAGTAGTAGTAGTAATAGACTTGTAATTTGGTGAGAGTGGATATATTCAGAGTTTCTCCATGGAGGCTTGGATTACCATCTTCATACTTAAAGGGAAAATGTTGCTGTCAGATAATTTTAAAACAATTTGAAATAACACAGTGTTGTTACCCTGTTTACTTTGGGGTGAAAAAGAAACAAGGTTATTTTTGGATATTTTAGATTTTGTAAACACTCACTCATTGTTAATTGGTTACTGGCTTCTTTTGCTGGGGTAACAGCGAGAAGTACTGATAAATAAGAAAGCGGCAGCAGTCATACTCCCAAGGAATAAATTTGTAAAAGCGTAAATACAGAATTAAAACAAAAAAACCAGACTAACAGAAGATAAAACAAGAAAGTGAACATGGGACAAGCGGATGTCACAAACTTGCAAAAATTTCCAAACAACAAAAATAATAATTGACTACTTCTGCTACTAATCAAAATAATAATAATAATAATAAAAACAACAACAACAAGGATTAAAGCAATGAACACATCTGTCATGGAATGTTATTACAAATAAAAATATATTGGTGTAAGCAAACAAAATAATTATCTAGGATCCGGGGCACCTCGTTGTTATTAATCCAAAATAAGTGGGGTTTTGTTTTTACACCATCCTATATCAATTGTCTATGTATCTGCTGTCTGTAATATTTGCAATATTTCTTTTTTTTTTTTTTTAATTTAAAATCTTTCATTCCAGTGATAGAAACTGTTTTGAACCAGGAATTGAAACTTCGTCAATGTTTCTATTTACATTGATATAAAAGCATTAATTTTCAAACTCGCACCCTTCTTCCAAAGATTCAGTAGAATTATGTCATTTCAAATTGTTCCAGCTACGTGTCTGCTATTTGAAACCACTACTATTTGGTCTGTTATTATATTTACTCATTTTTGAATGTTATTTTTTGAGTTAACCTGTTGATGATGAAGGGAAGCACATAAGAGGATATAGAAAGAGAATGCAGGACATTTGGAAGGAGATGCAGGGGTTAGATATTATGGGACAGGGACTCTGTGACCAGGCAAGGACCATAAGGAAGAAAGGATGGCTAACAGTGTTAGAGTTTGATGAGATTTAGAAGAGGGTAACGGTTGAAAACATGAGTGAAGTTGAAATGGCAGAAAGAATGTTGACAAGGTTGTGCTCAATAAATGTGCTTAGGAGGATTGTACTGGTTTAGGTCTTGAGAATATGGAAGGACTGAGTGATGAGAACAGAGGAATGATCGACGGAATCTCTAGTATCATTGAGAAAAATCTGGACAAGGAAGTAAAAGGATTCAGGAAATGGATAGAATTTTGCTCAGGGGATGAACTCAGAAGGTGAATAAGATATTGAAAAAAATTAAGATAAATATTATAAACTGGAACAAATAGATTGATTAAAGCTTGTGTCACCTACACAGGAAAGAAAGTAGGCCTCAAGACAAACCATAAAAGAGGAAATGTAGAAGAAAGCCTTGGAGGAAAAGAAGAATAAAGCAATCAATGAACAAACTATGAGTAGATATCAACATTTTGGAAAGAAAGAAATCAAGATGAAATCAAGAGGAAGGAGAAATATCAGGAACTAGAATGTAGGTATAGGATAAAAAAAGGTGGTTAAATGTAGTCCTTAAAGAACTGAAACAAAGACTGCTGGCTAAAGTAACAAAGATCAAGAAATATGACCAAAGAGTTGAATAATTTAAAATCAACAGATTGTTCCAACAGGATCAGACAAAGGTTTATCAGAAGCTGAATGGAAAGGTTAAAAGCAGTGAGAAAGCAGATGCTGGAGAAAGTAGGAGGTTTTGGAGTAACATCTTGGATAATAGAAGAAAGGGTAAGAAAGATGCTGAATGGTTGAAGGAATTGGAAAAATATGAAATGAAACAGCAATATAAAAATAACAACTGAAATGGGGACCAAGCAGACAACAAAGATCCCAAACCGAAAATGCCCACAGCCAGATGGCACACAAGGCTGAAAAATTTCTCAGCATTACACAAACCGGTAGCTGTGCAAATGGATAAACTGATCAACAATGGGGTGGAAATTCCAAAGTGTTTGACCACAGGTAAAATGGTTCTTTGCCAAAAGGATCCCAGTAAAGGTAATACAATGGATAATTACTGGCCTATCTCCTGTCTACCCTTGATGTGGAAGTTGATGACAGAAATAATGTCTAATTGTGGAAAGGAATGACAGACTGCCAGTGGAACACAAGGGACGCAGGAGGAAAAACCAAGGGACAAAAGATCAACTTCTGACAAATAGAATAGTGCTGAATAACTGCAAGAAAAGATGTACTAATCTGGGTATGGCATGGATCAATTGAAGAAAGTGAATGACATGGTTCCCCATTCTTGGATTTTAGAAAGTCTTGAGCTGGTAAAAGAGTCTGATAACATTCAAAATTTTATCAGGAGATTAATGAAGAACTGGAATACAGAGTCAACATCATGTGAAGAATTTTTGGTGAGGGTTAACATCAAGAGAGGCATATTTCCAAGAGATAACCATTCACCATTGCTGTTTGTGATTTGTATGATACCCGTCACACAGATACTGCAGAATGTGACATTGGGGAACACCTTGAAAAATGGCGTAAAGTTAAATTACCTTTAATATACTACTGGTTGCTGTATGCTCTCACACAATTAACCGGAGCAAGTGAGATTGAGAGCTCTGAGAAGTAAAATAATAATAATAATAATAATAAGCATGGAAAACCTCTCAATGGCAAATACCCAAAGAGAGCGAATAATGCAGATATTGACAAAGCCCTTACCCATCAATGGCTAATGGCCTCTGGCTTGAAATCAGAAACAGAGGGGTTTATCATAGCAGCCCAAGATCAATGCCTACCTACAAAGAACTACCAGGCCAACATATTAAAGAATGGCAGCTCCCCATTATGTTGTATATGCCAACAACAAAATGAAACCATCGATCATTTTGTCTCCATGTGCAGTCTGCTTGCGCCTACAGAGTATCTCAACAGGCATGATAGAGCTGCACAATATATTCACTGGGTAATATGCAAAAACCTGGACTTGCCCCATGATAAAAACTGGTGGGAACACAAACCACCCCCAGTACTTGAAAATGATCACATCGCACTCCTCTGGAACTTCACCATTCAAACTGACAGAAAGATAGATGCAAATAGGCCAGACATCATACTGAAAGACTTCAGACAAAAATCATGCCTCCTCATTGATATGACTGTCCCAATCGATATAAACGTATCTGTCAAAACCTACCAAAAACTGAGCAAATATAAAGATCTTGAAATAGAAATTAGCAAAATGTGGAACCTGAAGACTAAAACAATACCTATTGTCATAAGTGTCCTGGGAATGACAGCGAAATGGGCTGATTACTACCTAGCTCAGATACCAGGAAACCCCAAAATGGCTGAAGTTCAAAAGATAGTGCTCATGGGAACTGCCCATATCCTACGTAAAATACTGTCTATGTGATCTCAAATTTTAAAGCAAACACATAATTTTCTTATGGTTTCTTAAACATTCTCTGGAACAACACTATGTACAAATTCAAATATATGGTACCCTAGGCATATCACCTACATGAACTTCTAACTTGTTGTATCTTGAGGTCTCTGGGTGGACTTGGATCCAACTTATACAAATGCAAAACAAAAGTCAAACATAAAATAATAATAATAATAATAATAAATAAACGGATGGAATAAGATTGAAGCTATCAACACCTGGGCGGTTTCACCCCTTAGATATGGAGCAGGGTAATTGCATGGACAGTAGACAAACTAAACAGCTTAGACAGAAAGACAAGGAAGGTGCTGACTAGATATGGGATACTCCACCCAAAAAGTGAGACAGACAGACTGTATATACCAAGAAAAATAGGGAAAAGAGGATTGATTGGATGCGAACACAGCATTGGAGCAGAAGAAAACAACATGGACAAAATGTCACAGAACTGCTATTACTAGAAGTAAGAAGGTCAGGTTTGTGTAGGATGAAAGATTGCAAAGATAAAGCACTGTACAAGAAATTGAAAACGAACGAAACTGAAAATAGGTGGGTAAAGAAGAGTGCATGGTCAATTTCATAGGGATGTTGAAGATAAGACAGAGAAAAAAGATGGCTGTGGATGACTAAAAGTGATTTAGAACTGGAATTGGGGGCTCTAATCTGTGCTGCCCAAGAGCAAGCAACAAAATAGACAGCACATCAGAAAGTGATAAGTACAGAATCTGTGGACAAAACAGTGAAATCTTATGGCATGTTACCAGTCAATGTACGCCACTAGCCCAGAAAGAATATAAGAGATGCCATGACAATATAGCCAGGCTTGTCCATTGGACACTTTGCAACAAGTATGGACTTGACAGAGCAAAAAATTGGTATGACCACAAACCAGAAGGTATCATCGAAAATGATAATGCAAAGATCCTATGGGATTTTATGATTCAGTACAACCATGAGATAGAGAATGGGAAACCAGACATAGTGTTAATTGAGAAAGAAAGCAAACGATGCTGGATCATAGATATAGCATGCCCAGCTGACAACAAGGTATGCGATAAGGAAGAAAGAAAAGTCGAGAGATATGACAGGTTAGCTTGGGAAGTTAAGCAGTTGTGGTCGATGAAAAAGGTAGCAGTAGTACCAATAATTGTCAGAGCCCTGAGAACAGTGAGCAAAAATCTCGAGAAGTACGTGGAACAAATAGGGACTGCAATAAGGGTGGAGCACTTGCAGAAAACAGCACTGCTTGGAACCGCTCGAATACTCCGGATGGTGCTCAAAAAATAAGGGGTGTTACCTTAGTTCACTGGTAGTGAACAGCTGACACTGTAGTACATCTCCAGCGTTAGAAGCTGTGCAAAGGCGATGATAATAGTAATAATAATAATACTACTACTACTACTAATAATAATAATAATATTGTAGGGTTCTTGAAGCATGACCAGCAAACAAGTATCACCTTAGTCTGGTGGCTGTAGACAGCTGACACTTTCCATCATACCCAGCAAAATAAGCTGTGAGTTTACATCAAATAGTAATAATATGATTTGCTAGAGTAGTGAACCACAAAGAATCTCTAGAGATTGAACAAAGGTTAAAAAAACCCCCCATAAAATGACATGGCAGGGGTGTGTTGCAAGGGTAAATACCTTGTAGTCTGAGTAATATATACAAAAAATGGTAAAATGCAGGGGACTTTCATATACCCTTAAAAGTAGGAAATTCTGACCAATGTGGTTTCAAGTGAAAGGGGCAGAGCATATCTGACTGTATGCCTGGTCTCCTAGACCAAAGACAAGGTGAAGTGACATACTCAGTTGATCTCCCACACACCTGTCCACAGGCTTGTGCTGTGACACAAGGGTCACAAATAGGGATACAGGTAGTGACATCAACCTTTAGGTCATCATCACCTTTCTGGCTCAGACTGGACAGGTGGTGAATGTCAAGGAGACTAAAAAGGATATGTGACCAAAAGAGATCTGAATGGATAAAGAAATCCTAAATAACTGTGAAGACCATAAAGATATATTGGAGCTGTGCCTCAAGGTACAGAAAGAAAAGCAATGTGACTGATGTTAGAGGGCAGAAAGCTCAGGTCTTTAGCTGTGGCAGTAAAGGGCCACTCAAAAGCTGGAAAAGAGGAGGAGAGTGATGGTCAGCAGCAGAACCAACAGAAAGTTCCAGAAGCTGCCACTTCTGAAGAAAGCCAAAAAGCTCAACTTCTCAATTCCAGGAACCAATGACTGTGGAGCCAAAGATCCTTCCCAGTAGAACCAGCTTTTTGTCTTGCAATGAAGAGGAGATAAATAAGGAATAGGGGTGTTAAAATAATTGAATCGGTGAAAGGACTCCCCCCTCCACCACATACATACATAGCTAAAAGGGGAAGGTGGGAATGAATTCCAAGATGGAGCCCACCCCACAAGTGTTTTAAATCTACTTCATAAAGCAAATGAAGAGCTGATAGATAAATTAAATAGCTAACAAAAACATTTAGGAAAAGAGAAAGTGTAGATTTGCATAGAAAAGGAGTTCTGATGATATGGAGCAGATGAGAAAGAGGCTGCTTATGAAAACAACTTTTGTAGGCTGTGCAAAAGAGTGAAACAGAGGAGCAGGTGGTCTCTTACCTGTTAGTTGACCTATGCAAACTTTCTGGACAATTGGTGTACTGTTTCTTCTTGATTAGTAATGGGAAAATGATGATTAGAATGGTGGATTATCCTGATCTGACTCAGGAAGTTGTGTGTTTTCCTTTAGATCGTCTTTTCAATGTCTCAATGTTTTGGGTAATTATTAAGAAAGAAAACGTAGGACAATTGTTTTCCAGTAATTACCTGAAAAAAAGCACCCAACTCACTCTGTAAGAGTGGTTGACATTAAGAAGGGCACCCAGCCAAAGACGACACTGGAACTTGATGCAGCCCAGCAGCCTGCCGGTTCCCTGTCCAACAGCATAGAAATCAGACATTAAATGATGATGATGATGATAAGGACACACACATAAACATTGTATGACAGTTTTACTCGTTTCTCATTTCTATAAAACTCTATTTTATTTATCCTCAAACATTTTGTAACATCACTAGTGCTGCCTGACTGGCTCCCGTGCTGGTGGCATGTAAAAAGCACCATTCAGTCCTGGTTGATGCCAGTACCACCTGGCTGGCCCTCATGCCGGTGGCACATAAAAAGCACCCACTACACTTTCAGAGTGGTTGGTGATAGGCAGGGCATCCAGCTGTAAAAACATTACCAGATCAGATTAGAACATGGTGCAGCCTTCTGGCTTGCCAGTCCTCAGTCAAACCATCCAACCCATGCTAGCATGGAAAACGGACGTTAAACGACGACGAGATGATGATGAATGTATATGTCCAATTTAACATAGTAAGGTTTCTTGCTGTATTACCTTACTTAAAGCAGGTCAAACAACTACACAGTGGTTTACCTGTGTAGTTGTTCAAAGTAAAGGTGGTGGTTGTTTAATTGGAGGTCAGTGCTGTTTGAACACATCTATGATGAAAATGTTTCAGCTATGATCTCCTGTTTCTTTGTACTTTGGAGACTATATTTCTGGTATATCTTCTATTTATGTGTGACTGAAAAAGATTTGGTTGTTGTTTTCAGCAAGACAGGTAACCATGCTGAAGCTGCCCTGTTGAACATCTAGACCAGCTGACATACATTAATAATACCTTACATGTGAAACAATATAGTTAAGCAACAATTTAGCAGACAGACAGACTAGTTGATACTCTCCTTTGCTGGAAAACTATTCTCTTCTCATATTCTATTGAATTTTTTTTTAGAAAGAAGTGGAAAAGTGGTTAATGTAAGTTGTGATGTGAAGTATGAATGGTTTAAGTGGTGGCAGTGTTTCAGTTACATCATCATCATTTAACGTCTACCTTCCATGCTGGCATGGGTGGGATGGTTTGATTGGAGCCGGCCAGGCAGAAGCCTGCACCAGACTTTTGTGTCTGTTTTGGAAGGACTTTTACAGCTGGATGCCCTTCCTAACATCAACCACTCAGCAGGGTGGACTGAGTACTTTTTATGTGGCACAAGCACAGGTGAGGTCAGTTTTGGTAAGGTTTTTACAGCTGGATGCCCTTCCAAAATGCCAACCACTTTACAGTATGGACTGGGTGCTTTTTAAGTGGCACCTATACTGACAGGGTCACCAAGTAACCTGCAAGAGAAAAATCTTTTGAGAGGGGAGGGGACATTGGAGGAGGGGATCTTGTGTTAGATGATGAAAGGTTATAGTGAGACAGAGACACAGAAACAAGTGTCTTGATGTAGAGGAAGTACAAGGTTACCTGGCTGGAGAGAGAGAGAGATGAGGAATGAAGACAGAAACAGGTGTGGTGTTGCAAAGGAGATATGTGGTTTGCAGCAGAATACCTGTTTCTGTCTTCATTCCTGATGCATAATAAGTTCTTTTATAATAAAGATTTACAATTATCATCAACAAGATGTCCATTTTCCACGTTTATCTGATGGAATTTGTAGATGCAAATTTTCTATGGCCAAATACCCTTCCTTTGCCAACCCTGACCAATTTCCAAGCAGACAAATGTTTATCACAAGGAAACTGGAAAGGATCAACATTATTTGTATGGTGATGATGATGATGATGATGTTTGTTTACATCCATCACATAATGTCAAGATAAGGAAACACATGAATTTCTCTCACTTTCCATCAATCAAATCCACTCGCAAGGCTTTGGTCAGTCTGGATCAAGGTGCTGCATGGTGGGAGTGGACCTGAAAACATGGCTTGAGAAGCAAGCTTCTTAACCACAGAAACAGGTGAGAGTTGGTGACAAGAAGAGCATCTGGACATAGAAAATCTGCCTCATCAAATTCTGTTTGACTCATGCAAGTGTGGAAAAGTGAACCTTCAATGATGATGATGATGATGACATTATGCAATGGAAAACTCTGCCTGTGAAATATTTCAGAGTTAAAAAACATCTGTTAATTTCAGGACTTCAGTTCCACTAGCTGTAGTTTAAAGGGGGCTTCATGAAGTAAGAAAAAAAACAAAAACAAACTCCAGAATATGGATCAGAAATTGCAAAAGGAGAGTTGTCAACTGCTTCAAGCAACAAATGGATTCACTAGACATAGGCTCGGTCATCTTATTGCAAGAAAATATAAAATAAAAAATAAATTCAAACATCAAAGAAACTAGAAAACAAAAAAGAAAAAAAAAAAACAAAGAAAAAGAAGCTGAGGTATTGTGAAACATTTATTTAACGATAACATCAAACTACTTTACATGATCACAGATAAGCAGTATCTGAGACAAAAAAAAGGGGGGGGGGGCAGCTGGATAATAATAATAATAATAATTAATAAATTAATAATAATAATGATTTCTTTTATGCATTCAAAGAGTTTATGAATAACAGAGAGAGAGAGAGAGAGTATTTACAGGCTTAATAAATAAAATATTTAGCAAAATTTCGTATGTCTGTGTGTGTGTAATTTATATTAATATTTTTTTTTTCTAATTAGAGGTATAGCTGCCACCCCTCAACCAAATTAATTATATTCTGCAAAAGTTGAGGTGACATAACACTTTTTTTTAGTTGTCTTAGTCAACCATTATTAGCAATATTCTTCAAATTTTGGGATTTACATTTTAATAATAATAAACTTTCCATTCAGTAGAATGAAATTTTAATATTGTCAGTGTCTTTTTTAATGGGGGGTGTTTAATTTTGTAGAATAAATCTTTACATTCTTTTTTTATTTTAGATGTAAAAGCGAAATAAATAAATAAATAAATAAATAAATGGAATAAAATAAAGGAAACAATGGAATTATTAAGATTGAAGGTTGAAGCTGAGAAGGGAAGATTTGTAACAAAACAATGAAAGTTTATATTCCTAAAAACGGATGAAACATGAAGAGACATGAAGAGCAATATCAGTCTTCTGTTTAAAAACAAAACAAACAAAAAAGAAACCCAACAAAACAACAGTGAGGTATAATCAACAATATTAAACAAATAATAAATTTGTTTTTCTTGTTTTTGTTTTCTTTGTAAGTCACTGAATTAGAAAATTAACAAGCACAGGTTTCACCAAGTTAATAATAAATAAATAAATAAATAATTTATGACTAAACTACCATCTTAGCAGTTTAGTAAAGAATAAAAAATTAAAATTAAAATTAATCAACAACTAAAAATATTGGTCCATAATCTAAACAAATTCTATAATTTTATTGATTAAGAAGGTGGAGTAACAGAATTAGAATCGGTGGAGCACCGGACAAATTGCCACGTGGTATTAAGTATTTTTCTGAGTTCAAATCCTACTGGATCAAATTTTACTGTTTTCACAACCCTTCAGAAGTTGTTGATATTGTTATGTAGACCCAGATCGACACTGATCTCTTACCAGAGAGTTATGCCATGTAAGTAGTCGGCCAAACAACTAGGTGGAATGCCTCAGAATTATTGTTCTAGATTATCTCATAATACCACTGTCTGAAGACCAAACTGTACGGTCAGACATGCAATGGTTAATTATAGGAGGTGCTGCAGTCTGACCGGACATCTATTAATCCAATCTGGTGGTGGCTACAGTAAAGGTGGGCAAGGGTAGACTTGGTCACAGTGCAGCAGTTGCTGTTCTTCTGGTGTGCATCCCAGCACAGAGTTTTAGAGTTAATAAAAGGTACCGACGTTGCAGTCATCTATGTGTGTATGTGTGTGTAGGTGCATGGCTTTTATGTGAGTGGAAGCGTTAGCACAATGTTGTTGATGTATCTGTGTGTTCGGGTGGGAATGTGATTGTAGATACAATGACAGAGATGGCGTCCTTCACATAATATATTAGTAATATTCTTTGTTTCATTGTGTAGACACTGTGTGGGTGTGGTCTATGTGCAACTTGTGAAAAGACAGAATGTAGTAGTTTGTTTGTAGTTTGTGGTGAGAATATTGGGGACCCAGGCACAATTGGCATAATCCATCATGGATTAAATATGTTATTTGTACACAATTGTTATTGATTCTTTCTGTTGGCCAAATGTGTTACCTGTGATTTCTCTAAAATATCTATGTGTATTGTTTTGCTTATTTTACACTGTCTTCTATGTGTTCTGTGAATATTCTGAAAGTGCTGTGTGCAAGTCCTTGTAGTTTTGTCTTATATGTCTCATATTTATGCTGTTGAGTTGTGATGGTGGGTTGTAATTGTGTAATTCATGTATGGTAAAAAGGGAGATGGGATTACTTCAGGTGTTGTGTGTTGCTTTGGAAACAGGATTCTAGGCGACTTGATGAAGTGTTTCAGTTGTGCACTATGGATGTCGAATGCAGGAAAGATCTCAGTGTGCATGTGTGTGTGTGTGTGTGTGTGTGTGTGTGTGTGTGCGCGCGTGTGATATCAACTATGCATGAGGCAGTGTGTATGCTTTGAGGAGGTGTTGAAAGGTTGTGTAAATACATGTTAAAAAGAGAGGCTGAGAGGACGGATCCTTGTGTTACTCCATTCGGGAAATTAAAAATTATATATTTGTACCCCACAAAGGCTTGGCAACCTGAGAAATAGTTTAATAGGCAGCCAGTATTTTATGTTCTTTTTTGTTTTTACCACATGTAGCTTGTGGAAAGTGGGTAATCGAATAAAACATTTTGCTAATGTCAATGATAATTAAAACAGTGTATGTAGAATTTGTTATTTATTATTTGAGCTACCATGTATCTTTTGTGAAACGTGTGTGTGTGTGAGGATATGTGATGATGGGAATTTTGTTAGTTGGGATTTTCTTCACATGTTAGCTTGTTCCTCTTTCTATCTACACAAGTTTGAACCTATTCAACTTTAATTAAAAGTGATGCAAGCATTATTGAACCTCGCTCTTTGGTACTCCATTCAATTTCATTATTGCTGAATCTTGGATCAAATTGCTCATTGGAACCTATTGATGATGGACCAACTTTGTATGAGGATGGTTTTACCCACACTTGGAATGCTACTTGTGCTTGATGAGATTTTTTAGTTTTAGGATCTATGAATCTGAAAAACACAAAATAAATAAATAAATACATAAATACAATAAAGAATCAGAGCAGCATCGAATAAACATCAATGTTCAATGCATAATGATCTATTTTAATGATCTATTTTAATACACACGTGTGACACACACACACACAAATATCTGACTGAACACATCACTGCAATCATGTATCAAGAACCTTAATGCATACAGGTGTAAGCATGGCTGTGGGGTTAATAAATTCACTTTGCAACCATCTGGTTTTGGGTTCAGTCCCACTGCACAGCAACTTGGAGCAGTGTCTTCTACTATAGCCTTAGGATGATCAATGACCCTCTCAATGAATTTTGTAGTTACAAACTGCAAAGGAACCTGTCACATGTGAGTGTGTGTGTGTGTGTATGTGTGTGTGTGTGTGTGTGTGTGTGTGTGACAGCTTGACAACCAGTGTTGGTTTGTTTAGATTCCTGTAACTTAGCAGTTTGGCAAAAGAGACCAATAGAATAAGCAGCACAGAGATTGTTGTTTTAACTGACTAAACCTATCAAGTCAGTGCCCCCAGCATGGCCATAGCCCAAATGGCTGAAACTAGGAAAAGAATAACAAAAATAAAAGTATTAAATTATTTCAAGTATTAATATAAATATCCAATATATAAATCACACACAATTCACACTTTGGTGGTTCTGTTTGTTATATTTCTCAGCACCATCAAGCATTACTTGATTCACATAATCCTTTCATCATCATCATCATCATTGTTTAACGCTGGCATGGGTTGGACAGTTTGACTGAGGATTGGCAAGCCAGTAGGCTGCACCAGGATCCAATCTGATCTGGCAATGTTCTACAGCTGGATGCCCTTCCTAACACCAACCACTCAGAGAGTATAGTGGGTGCTTTTTACGTGCCACCAGCATGGGAGCCAGTCAGGTGGCACTGGCAATGACCATTCCTAAAATTTTTTTTTTCATACCACCGGCATGGGTGCCAGTCATGCAGTACTGGCATCAGCTAGTATGATAAACCACAAAAGTTAGTTAATCATTAATACTTATGAAATGGAACAACAAATCTTTTCTTCCAAGTTTGATAAATGAAAAATAATCCACAATCTTCATCATCATCATCATCATCATCATGGGTCCAGAATTTGTTGAGGCAGATTTTGTACAGCTGGATGTCCTTCCTGTTGCCAACCCTTACCTGGTTCCAAGCAAGTTAACATTTCCCCTCCATGGCAAGACACATTTTTCACAGAAGATTAGAAATAAATGGCACTTCTTGAATGACGTGCTCATTTACAAATAAGGAAACACACACAAGGCTTCTTTCAGTTTCTATGTACTAAACCAACTCACAAAACTTTATATGTCCTATGGCTATAGTAGGAGACTAGTTCAAGGTGCCAAACAATGAGACTGAACCCAAAACCATACAATTTGGAAGCAAACTTCCTAACCACACAATCATTCCTGCATCGCAATATAAAATTAAACAAATGAAAAAAAAAAAAAACTTTTTTGTTTTCTAGATATTATGCAATAGAGTTCTTTGAATTGAAAAGGATTCTTGAAAGAATAAAATATGGAATATATTTTGGCCAAATGTCAAAGAGGAAGTTCAGGCCATAGGTACCATAAAACAAAAAATCAGGAAGTAAATTACCATTATGTGTTGTTCTTTTTATCTCCACCCCACTCCCCAGATCTGTATCGAAATAATTTTCGTTTATAACATGTAAATGGTTGTAGTTTCAATGAATTTAATAAAAAGAAAAAGCTCTTATAAATTTAAGAGATTTTTAGTAGTTAAAACACAAAGCAACAACAACAACAACAATAATATCTAACAGTGACTGTTAACAGGTGAAGTGGTCTTTAAGTTCTATTGTGTTTAAATAATCAAATGTTTTTGTTTGAAAACAGAATACTTTTTATTTCACAAATTGGTACATCAAAATGTTAGATTTTTCATTGTGTAGTTTAAGTGAATTTGAAAAAGTTGAACAGTGTGTGTGTGTGTGTGTGTGCGTGCGTGTGCGTGTGTGTGTGTGTGTGCGTGTGCATGTGTGTGTGTGCATATTTTGTGGCTCTTTTTCCTTTGGTTAGATGAATATATTATTAAGGCATTATTTTACAGCTGCATGCCCTTCCTTCTGCAAGCCCTGATTTGGGATATTTCCCTGTCTTTGAAGGTACAAGACCAGCAGCCAACACATTAACATGGAAAAAGACATCACTATTCACAACTGAGCAATTTTCAGAAAAGAATGAATGTAAACAAACACAAAGGTATACATATGCACACTTATATACGATAGAGGCTTCTTTCAGTTTCAGTCCATTGATAAGGTTTTGGTCAGCCCAAGGCTATAGTAGAAGACACTTGCCCAAAGTGCTGCATATGAGTGAGACGTGATTAATTTCCTGTTGTGTCTCTTCTTCCATAAGATTATCATGTCTGCAAAGGTGCCAAGAGACTAAATGAAGTTCATAATTCTGGTTTTGTATATCAAATGGATGTGAAATAAATCTCCACCTTTATAGAACACCAGTCTATTATAGGGAATATTAACAAAATAATCAAGTGCCTATTTCCAAACATCAAACAAATTGGAGGGTGTAAATTCATTCTATGTAAGAATGTACATTCCTGGTTTTCTTCTAAACCAAATTAGGATTTATAACCTGCAGAAGGGATATGTGGACCTAGAAAGTGAAGACGGTATCAGTGTGTTTAGAACCATGTAAGTTCTCTTAATAATACTCAGACTATTTACGTCTAACACCAATCAATATGATCAATAAAATCTTCAGTGATGTATATTTGGTAATTAGTGGCACTATCTACCAAATATATATCAGTGAAGGTTTTATTCTTCATAGCGTAAATACTTGGTGATCTTGTTAGTACAGGTGCCACTTAAAAAACATCCAGTCCACACTGTAAAGTGGTTGGTGTTAGGAAGGGCCCCCAGCTGTAAAAACCTTGCCAAAACTGATCTCGCTTGTGCCATGTAAAAAGCACTGAGTCCACCCTGCTGGGTGGTTGGTATTTGGAAGGGCCCCCAGCTGTAAAAACCTTGCCAAAACAGTTGCAGAAGTCTGGTGCAGGTTCCTGCTTGGCCAGCTT
>NC_068996.1:55111421-55119713 GCF_001194135.2 Octopus bimaculoides
TAAAAACCTTGCCAAAACTGATCTCGCTTGTGCCATGTAAAAAGCACTGAGTCCACCCTGCTGGGTGGTTGGTATTTGGAAGGGCCCCCAGCTGTAAAAACCTTGCCAAAACAGTTGCAGAAGTCTGGTGCAGGTTCCTGCTTGGCCAGCTTCAATCAAATCATCCCACCCATGCCAGCATGGAAGGCAGATATTAAACGATGATGATGGTGATGATGACGATGACAGCAGTTGCTCAATTAACTGAACAGCAGGCTCATTGAATTACAGAGAGTAAGTGGCTGAGTATTCCACAGACATGTGTAAGCTTTCATGTAATACTTAGGTAGAATCAGTGTTACATAGTGCTGGATGTTTTAATTACTGGTACAGCTCATCTGATAGGATTCCACTCAGTTTCTGTCACACTAATTTCACTAATTAAGTTTTGGTTCATAACTGAAGATATTTACTCAACATGCTACACAGCATGTTGAACTCAAGAATTCATGATTGCAAACAAAGTTTCTTATCCATTTGGCCATAATTGTGTCTATTTTACTTCTACAACCTCTCCCTCTATCCACCAGCCATTGTTGTACACATTTACATCTAAGTGGCCTGAGCTGTCAGTAAAAGTTGAATTAAGTGTCTTTGGTAATAAACATTGTACAGCATTGGTGGAGGCATCTTAACTTGAACCTTTCAACTGCTAAACTAAAACTATGTCAATGTGGTTGGCTGTGATGCAAGAAAACAACAGTAGCACGATGTGGTCATTTGTATGTGTTAGAAATAACAACTAAATCTTTTCTCAAATCACATCTTACTGCCTTGAATAAAAAACAAAAAGCAAAAAAGAGGTTACTTTAGATTAGCGCTTCTTAAATTTTTTCATTCAGGCACAGGAGTGGCTGTGTGGTAAGTAGCTTACCAACCACATGGTTCCGGGTTCATTCCCACAGCGTGGCATCTTGGGCAAGTGTCTTCTACTATAGCCTTGGGCCGACCAAAGCCTTGTAAGTGGATTTGGTAGACGGAAACTGAAAGAAGCCTGTCGTATATATACATATATATATATATATATATATATATATATATGTATGTGTGTGTGTATATGTTTGTGTGTCTGTGTCTGTCTTCCCAACATCGCTTGAAAACCGATGCTGGTGTGTTTATGTCCCCATAACTTAGCAGTTCGGCAAAAGAGGCCGATACAATAAGTACTAGGCTTACAAAGAATAAGTCCTGGGGTCAATTTACTCGACTAAAGGCACTGTCCCAGCATGGCCGCAGTCAAATGACTGAAACAAGTAAAAGAGTAAAAAGAGAGAGAGACCCCGTTTTTCATGACTCCAAATAAATACATAAATCATTTATTTTTTTGCTGAACAAAATTTGATTTTTGCAACCCCAGCATTTTGCTTCGCGACCCCTTTTGGGGTCATGACCCATAGTTTAAGAAGCGCTGCTTTAGATAATCTAGTCATAGATATACAGTGTTTGAATAAAAGTCAAGAGAGTCATGGCTGGAACGCTTTAATATAAGCTCTGCATAAATAGAACAGACATGATCAAAACAACAACAACAAAAAAGCAGATAATATAAAATAACAAAAAAAAAGACAAGGAAGAAGATATGAAACATACTTGTGTCTAGATGAGAAGTATTTAGATCCTGCATAACGAATTGTTGGTGAAAGAAAGAGTTGTCGACTTAATGAATCGTCAGGCTTAGTTTTCTCTGAGTAATGGAAAGACTGAGCCAGCAGGATGTTGTTACCTGATAATATTTCGGCTGGAAACAAAAACAAAACTAAAGTTTCAAACATGTCAAGTCAAGACAACATGAATATTCTTACAAAAAACCTAAAACTAATGATGCTTAAAGTTAACATTTCGAGAATATTTTTAGCAAAATAAAAAGTAGAGTCCATTAAGATTCTATTCTAGTAAGAAATAAAAAAAAAGCGAGGGTGAATGGAGTGTGGTGGTATGGGGATGTGTTGAGGAGTGTTGAGGAGGGACGAGGAGTATGTTCTGAAGAGGGTGCTAGAGTTTGAGGTAAATGGACAGCGAAAGTGAGGTAAACCGAGGAAAAGATGGAGGGGACAGGTGGAGGAGGAGATTGGGAGGGTTGGTTAGAGAAGGGAGGACGCCCAAATCTGAGCAAGATGGTGTGAGGGTGGTTGCTATGGTACTGAGGTAGATCTGGCCAACCCCCATTAACGGGGACAAAACCCGGATTTGATGATGATGATGATGATGTAGTAAATTTAGGATTCTCATGTTCAACAGAGGGACATATCAAATAATGTTGTGTTAGATACACCATGTGTAATTAAAAGAAGTGATGGTCACAGCTGGAGCACACTAGATCAGGACTGACTAGATCCAGTAGACTTTAGTCTTTCGTTAACTTTTTAATGTGAACATGATAAAGTTAATGAGAAACATCTACATGTTGAGAAAAACACAATATTAGTCAATGACTAATATCATTTTAATTAGTCTAGAAAATATGGGAAGACAATTTTGAGCATATTTCAGTCTCATTACACCTTCTCAGCAAAGTACAAACTTTCACATACTTGCCAAAGCAGTGATGTGTGAACCACTAAATAATACGATATAGTATGTTAGTTAGCATAAGAATTTAGTATGTTCCAAAAGATAAATTCCTGAAAGAAACTGGTAAGTATAGTAAAGACTATGATTTGCTTAGGATGGTTTTAATAAGAACAATATATCTCACAATATGAGCACGTGTCCATAGAAAACATGTCAAAGTAGATATTGGGGCTTGATAAATTCCTCCAGCTCAATGGATCCTGTTAAACAACCATCCAACTTATGCCAGCATGGAAGATGGACATATGATGATGGCCTTTCTCACAGCTGATTCCTTCATATGACATTGGCCAGCCTGGGGCTATAGAAGAAGGTACATAAGGTGTGTGTGTATAAAAGAAATAAACGAAATCCATTCATACATACATGATAAATGTAAATCACCACAATCTAATATTTTCCGAACTGCTTCCAAACGGGTTCCATAAAATGCTGCATGCCATTTTTCAAACATGTTCAAATTGTGAGATTTACAAGGTGTCCTGCAGAAAAATATGAAAGATAGAAATTAACATCAATTTGTAACCAACTTGTAACATTTCTCACTGGAATGTCTGTCAGATATTTTCCATGAATTGTGCTCAAAACTATTTTCAAACTATCTTGACATTTTTTTTCTTGTTCCAGAAACAGTATCACAATCTAACACTAAAGTTCCAAATACCTCATTGTTTTGGACTATTTGAGAAATAATACATAGAATGCAATAAATATAAAATGTCTATTGACTCAAGAAGGAACTTTAAAGGGTTAGTTCTGGATTCATGGCCTTTAAAATGAATGAAAGGCAATTCCTTCCCACTGCCCTTAGACATGATGCTAACTAACTTTCCTCATTCAGCCCCTATTCCCAAGATGCCATTAACTTTAACATTATAACCTAATTTTCTCTTTCATCAACAAATTTGTTTTAACACTTAACCATGGAGGGAAAAGCATCCCCCATGATAATTCTGTTTGAGCCTCTGAGAGTGGCAAGAGGAAGTTTTCCTAAAAACTGGATCTCTGGTCTGAATTTCTGCAACAGAGTGAACTTTATCAAAAACATTCCAGAAGAGGAAGGAGGAGGATGTGATTGTGTTAATTAAACTGGACAATGGATTATGTCTACCAACCAAGAACTCCGGATGCCAAGAGTTGGGATAAACAGCCTAATTCATCCCACATGATGTTCTTACAATTCCATTGATCCATCACAATGGCCAGGTACTTTATTTTATTAACAGTCTAGACTGGGATTATCAGATGTCTCAGAACCAACAATGTGGTACAAACACAAACAAATCCAAAGACAGAATATTCAGTGATGCACAAATAATATCGATTATCAATATTTGACTGGCATATATTTTTACCAATGTTAGATGGATGAATGGCAAATTGTCTTTAGCCCAATTTGAACCTTGAAACAAATAGATACCGAATAAAATGCTTTATTGGGTCAGTCTGTAAGACAAAGTTGATGGTGGTGGGAATTGAAACATGGAACATTAAAAAAGCTGCATCAAATACAGCCCAGCGTTTTTACAATTCTGCCAATCCACTGGTTGTAATGTTTCTTGTATTATATTTTGAGGGGAGGAGCTGAGTCAAAACCATCAACCCCCCCCCACTACTTGACTGTATTGAACTTTATTGAGCCAGGAAGAACAAATGGTAACATAGACCTTGATGGATTTGAACTCATAATGTAAAAAGACAAGAACAAATATTGCAAGGAATATTTTGGTCTGATATTGAGTGTTCACCACCATAATGGTAAATAGTAATTGTTTATAACAGAGGTAGAAGGAATGGAATTTGGAAGAGTGAAATTAATTGATACCTTAATTGATTACTTTAATCAACAATAAAGGGATGAAAGACAAGGTTGGTGGGATTTGAACTCAGAACATAAAGAGCCAGAACACACATACTGCAAGGCTCTAATAATTCTGCTAATACACCACCGTGGTGGTGTTGGTGGTAGTAATAGTAGTAGTAGTAGTAAAAAACTGTGATCTTACTTGAGTGAAAAACGGCACCACCCACAAGGTACAGCATATTCCTTTGGTGGATCACCTCGTTTATAGTACAATTCATCTCCACGTATCTTATGACAAGTTTCACAATAACACATATTATACTGCTTACTGAAATAACCGTCTGGAAAACACAAACGTACATAAACAAATAATTACCATATTTCCAAAACAGAAAATACAAAGACAATGAAAAATTCAAATAAAGACATTCTAGGTTCAGTGTATTCCATACAGGAATCAGAAATATAAACATACAATGTTTATCACTTTCCTAAGAGTGTTAATAATGCTCCCACTGATAACTTGTCACATGTAAATTAAGAGTAGAGCCCTCCAGATAATCAGGCCAGAATATACCCCATGCTTGTGGACAAATAACACATATATACCTCACTCATAAAAGTTGCCTCAGAATATATATAAAATTTGATATCACTCAATGAAGAATTAAAAATTACATGTAAATTTTGATTTAAAGATAGCAATTTAGAATTATCAAATGCAAAATACTTTAAAATGTACCAACATAAATCCAACATGAATGGCCACATTTGCGCAAGTCTAAGCTATGACTCATAATACAAGTGGGTTGCGCAGCATGCGTGAGTCATCAGGTTTTTTCCAATCTACCTCTACATAGGGCTTATATTGGTACATTGAATATTTTGCATTTGATAATTCTAAATTTCAATGTTTAAATCGAAGTTTACATGTAACTTTTAATTCTTCATTGAGTGATATCAAATTTCATATATGTTCTGAGGCAACTTTTATGAGTGAGGTACATCTGTGTTATTTGTCCGCAAGTATATTCTGGGCTGTTACAGTGGCCATAACACTAGCTCATTCATGACATAATCCACAAGAGTGGTTTATAGAGAGGTTTCAATTTGTTTTCACCATCACACATTTACAAATGACTATATTTTCAACATATTTATCATCGTAAGTTCATTCTTAATTTGACTTCTTATGTTTGTATTAAACATCAATAAGTAGGGAACTAATAAGCCTATAAAAAGACAAGCTAATAGCACCGTCAGAATTAAGATGTTCGTTCTACATAAAGTACCTAGTGACTTTTAGTTGAACCTTTTTAAAGTAGCTACAAGGCTTTACAATGGTAAGAAATTTTACCTAAGTTCAACTGAATGACTAAAACAAGGATATCTAAGTAAAACAAAATTAACCAATTTCGAAGTAACTTCTGCATGAATAAGGACTTATCGTGCTTTGAAAAGTATCTTATATAAATATATGTATATATATTATATATAGTATAGATATATATATTTATACTGATAAAAGTAACAAAGTTTTCTCAAAAGGGTGAGCACTTGTGCAGTTGGCACATTAGAAAATCATTTGAGCGTGGCCATTGCCAGTACTGTGTGACTGGCCTTCATGCTGGTGGCACGTAAAAGCACCCACTACACTCTCGGAGTGGTTGGCATTAGAAAGGGCATCCAGCTGTAGAAACTAAGCCAAAACAGACTATGGAATCTGGTGCAGCCCCTGGCCTTGCCAGTTCCTTTCAAACTGCCCAACCCATGCCAGAATGGAATTTAAATGATGATGATGATGATATATAAACAAACACACACACAACTGACCTCATCTGTAGTAGACATATTTAATATATTTACATCATCAACATTTTTACATTCACTTTTCATGGTGGCACGAGTCATCATGGTCCAAGACATTTCTTATCAGGACCCACATTTCTTACATTGGTGCTGCTTTGTGTCGTCTGGCTTTCTATTACCAACAATTTTACTACTATACTCAGTGTACTGGGTGCATTTTCTCACGGTACCAGCACTAGAAGGGTTGTCAAGTTTTCAGTAAGGCAAGATTAAAGGGATTGCATAAACCCTATATCTCCATCTGAGAGAGAGAGAGGGCAGGAGGGGGCGAGAGGGGGAGGAAGATGGTTTGGAAGGGAGGGAGGGACGGAGGTATGTAGATCTTCTGGTGCAGAAGCAAAGCAGAGCTCTATGGGAGTTTTCAGATATGAGGGAAGAGATAACTGGTATATGAGAGAAGGGACTTCCGGTATGAGAGAAGAGATTTCTGGTATTGATGGTGGGGGCGAAGAACAGGCTAGCTTCGCATTAAGGTTACAAAGTTAATTTAACTCAGGATCGATTAGCATGTTAGTAATTCATGTTAAATAAGGAATGATGAATGATTAAAAAATGAGAGAAGTTTCTTAGCTTGGCGGCTACACATTTTGTGTCATGATATGATGGTGTCAAATAGCTCAGCAAGATACTCTGCGATACTACCATTATCGGCACTGTCCTTTATTTTAGAAAGAACAGAAGATTGTGATTTAAAGGAGATTAGAGTGCTATTCCTAACAAGTTCAAATGACCACAAAGAGCCTCTGTTGTGACTTGTAAAAGCTGAAATAAAAGAAGTTTTACATGTATGAAGAAACAGAAAGAATACCTGGGATTGCTAATATAGCAAGGAGCCTGGAACATATGTTCTGGTATTCACAATTACATATGATAGCGGGTTCATATGGGATTCTGGTCAGTTTCTCTTTTACCACTGCAAAGTAATGTACATATGTTAAATGGAATTTTTCAGTAAGAAGATATCAACCAATGATATACACAGATGTGCATGTACACACACACGCAAGCCTAGCACCCCCCAACTTCTTCATGGAGTTGTAAGGATGCTGCTGTGACATACAATGTATATTGAGAATTTTCAGACCTAGCAGACTCTTCAGGTTAGTATCATCATTAATGATGACACTAATGATGACAGCAACAATGATGGTGATGATGATGTTTATGGTGGTGGTGATGATGTTAATGATGGTGGTGGTGATGATGAGGATATGAATGATAACACTGATGATTATAATAATGCTTTCAAATTTTAGCACAAGGCCAGCAATTTTGGGGAGGGGTTAAATCGATTAAATTGACCCTAGCACTCAACTGGTACTTATTTCATTGACCTCAGAAGGATAAAAGGAAAAGCCAACCCTGGTGGAATTTGAACTCAGAATGTAAAGATGGAAGAAAAACCACTAAGTATTTTGTCTGGTGTGCTAATGATTCTGCTAGCACAGCACGCTGCTGCTGCAGCAGCAGCAGCAGCAACAACGATGATGACAATGATTGTAAACATGTCTACATCTTCCTTCCATATATAAAATATATATACATCTATAGATACACTCACGCACATATACAGATAGCTAGATAGGTAAAATACAATGACATACCGTCTTCAAGATCTGCCTTTTCTCTATCGTCTTGGTACACAATAGATGAACTATTATTCTGGTCGGTTATGAGACTAATCTGAAAACAGGACAGGATATTGTAAATCAATAACAGACACAGAACACAACTGGGATCTAATGAAGGAAAAGAGCCTAGTTGATTAATTATTTATTTATTAATATAAATATATATGAATATATACATATATATATTTCAGCTGGTTATACTTGATATTGCTCCAATCTGGCCAGCCCCAAGGAAAAACTAAGCTAAGAGCATTAGATTCCTTGGAAGAAAGCAGCGAATGTATATGAAAACAAGGATGGGAAAAAATGGAGAAATGTTACACAAATACAAATGCATATATACATATATATATATATATATATATATATATATATATA
>NC_068996.1:55120142-55124257 GCF_001194135.2 Octopus bimaculoides
AGACACCATTTCGAGCGTGGCCGTTTTCGTGCGGGTGACACGTAAAAGCACCCACTACACTCTCTGAGTGGTTGGCGTTAGGTAGGGCATCCAGCTGTAGAAACTCTGCCAAATTAGATTGGAGCCTGGTGTTGCCATCCGGTTTCACCAGTCCTCAGTCAAATCGTCCAACCCATGCTAGCATGGAAAGCAGACGTTAAACGATGATGATGATGATGATGATGATATAGGAAGAATATGTAGCCATAGAAACCATGCCAGAACAGACAACTGGTGCCTTGTGCAGTCCACTGGATCACCAGCTCTGATAAAACTATCTAACCAATGCCAGCATAGAAAACAGATGTTAAATGATGACAATGATCACACACACACATGTGGTATCCTACATTTCCAATCTTCTATAAAAACATGTTCAGTCGTGAGGACCTTATTACATTATTTGTAAACAGCTGAGTGTTAAAGACATGGAGGGCATCTGTGCATAGAAAAACTGTCTAAGCAAAAATTCTGCCTGATCCATTCAAACATGGAAAAGCGAAAGTTAAACAATGATGACGATGCTTTTTACATGCCACTGGGGCCAGAGGAGGCTGGCAACGGCCATGATCGGTTGGTTGAAAGGTAATTTGTCCAAATCTTTAATCTTTTAGCATTTAAACTGGGCATATCCGACCAAATAATCAACCTATTTTATCTTCAAACTGGCCAGAGTTGGCCTCTCACACTTACTCTACAATGTAATTCTCAAAATAATCACATCATCAAAATCTCAAAGCTATGAGATAATTAATTCGAAACACTATGAATAAATAAGCATCACATTTGGCAGAGAAATATCTGAATGCTAAAGGGTTAATGATGATAAAACATAACAGGAATAACTTACTTGTTCACACTGTCCATAAAGATCAATGAGACCATAGCAAGGATTAGGTATATCTCTGGCAGCAATACCTTGGTCTAAATCATTCACGTATAAGTGTAAACAGTTATCGTCATCAATTAATATACCAACTATATGTCCACACTGCAGAGTATCAAGATTAGGGCCATAACATTGCTTCACCTGAAAAATAAAAAAACAAATCAATACTGTTTCTCAGAACATATTGAGGTAAAAGCAAACTCTGGCAATAAGTTTTTAGGGTACACTTTTGTTTATTTTGTCCAAACTAGAGAAATCAAAAGTACGAAGCAGTTAGTTCATCTATTTCTTGTTCTCTCTCTCTCTCTCTCTCTCTCTCACCATGTTCGACTCACTCAGTCTTTTTTCTCTCTCTTTCTCTCTCCCTCATCACATTTTATCTCATATTATGGTAGAAATACAAACAAAACACTGCTTTTATTTTCTCCTCTTCTCCTGCTTGCATACACACAGACTGTTTGTTGATCAGATAAACAGGAACCTCGTCATCATAACTGACGGAGTGCCATTTTTTAAGTGAAAGAAAAGGAAATGTTCCATATCCTAAGGCAAAAATGCCTTGTGTTTAGTATAAGCAGTGAAAGCTAAGATGAAATAATTGCTATTCTGTCGTGTATTCACCCTCGACTCGTGCTCAATTTGATAACAACATTCTATGCATCGGTGTTTACCTGGGAGGCTTGGCCTCCAGGTCTTTGTGACCCACAAATGCTGCTGTTAGGACTGGATTAACTCCCATAGTGGCCCTAACGACTGAAAAGATTTTCCTGCACCTATATAGGATCTATTTTCGTTTTCTTTCAACCAATTGAAGGTTTATCTTGCTCCAGTCCACTCAGCTGGCTAGAATGAGCTGTAGCTGCAATTAAAAGGGGCCAGCCTTGTCATATTCTGTGTGAGCCTGAATCTCCCAGAGAACTACATTAATGATATGCATGTCTGTGGAGTACTCAGCCACTTGCGAGTTAATTTTATCCTCGTGTGGTAAAGAAAAGTGAAAGTGATATCCAGAATTTGCTGTATTTATGTATCTATGAACTTTTCTTTCGATCTACTGTCTCTCTCTCTTTCTCTTTCACTTCCTCTGTGTCCCTCCTCTCTCTCCTGATTTTAATTTAATAATGTGTGTATGTATCTATCTAACAACTTTACTGTGGGTCTATGTATCTACTTTTCTTGTGATGTGATGAACATTTAAAAACACAAAACAAACACTGTCAACACTCACTCTCTCTTTCACTATCTCTCTCTTTTCCTCTCTGAAACATTTAAAAACATAAAATAAACGCTGTCACCACTCACTGTCTCTTTCACTCTCTCTTGCTTTGCCACTCACTTCTTCTTTGAAGTAAGTGTGACACATACCACAGGTACAGACAAAAACAAATAAGACAAAGTATATTAATATTATTGATAAACTAATGATAATAAATTTCTTACTTTTGTTCCACAAACAAAAACAGAGTCAGTGTGGATGATGACAGAAGACTTTTTGATGCTGATAGCTGTTACAGGAAAGTTAAATCGATCAGGATTACATCCCAGGATACCTATCATCAGTGATGATGTCCATTTGGCATTTATTTTATCAATTTTAATCTATCAAATAACAAAAAGAAAATATTACAATTTAACATACAATTAACTTTTATTTAAATTAATTTTATAAAATCCCTTTTTTCTACTTTCATTTCAATTTTTTAATAAGTAATTTGTTAAATGGTATTTTAATAACTAGAAGTGTCATATGAAAGGTTTTCTTTAAAATTAAAATTCAATAGAAATTTATTTTATTAAACAAATGCTATTCACTATTTTCAAAATATCATCTTTTATATACAAAATTAAATTCTCTCTCTAAAACAATTTTTGTTTCATTTATAATCTAACCAAAACTAGGTAGGTGGTAGGGATTGTCAGTAACATTTTGATAAGTTTTGTGATATTTTTGGAAAATCATTCAAAAAATTCTGTGACAAAATATGTTTGGGAACTGCAGTTCTAAAGTATCAAGAAGTAAAGGGGCTGAAGAAGACTTTGTTTTTATGTAATATGATAGGGTCAGGGGCCACACAGTTATAACAACAGAATGAATTGAACCCAGCACTACAGAACAACAAAACACTAATTAATATTACATATTTGCTTACTGTGGTTAGCCCAGTCCACCTAGGTGGACTGGGTTGTTTGACTGGCTGTCCAGTAACTTTTCACTTAAATTTCTACACATGCTGTATTTTAGAATTTTTTTTTGCACAATAAACAATAATTCAAACCAAAACCACTGACAATAGCTTTTAAAAAAACCCACAAAATTTGTATAATTTACATAAAGATTTCAAAGAATAATAAAAAAAATGAAGAATTGATTAAATTTTTTACCTGTAGAAGATAGTTACGTGTCAATGGTCTTCGAGTAACGACAATCGCATGGTTGTAACTGGTGGTACGATGAGCAGACATGTTTTGATTAGATAATGTCACATTTTTGCCATGGTTTGGATGGAAATCTAAATTCAATGCCTCAGCAGTGTCTTGATCTTGGTCTCCATCCACCTAGAACACATAGAAATGGTCAGCATTTAAATCAGCATACAGCACAGCATTTACATACAAAGATTTGCTATATAATTAAACCTTGGGAGAGGCATTATGCCGGTAATAAACACACGCACTGGTTCAGTCCTTTATTAATTTATATAGTTTTTTGTTAAATTATTTCATTGCACTCTTGCAATCTCTTCAGTAATTTGTCTCTCCACTTCCATTTATTTTGAATGTATGATCTGGCGTTGTTTTGGGGTTGTTTTGAAACTGTTTGGTATGAGCATGTGAGTGTGTGCAAGCTCGTATGTGTGCACGCTCATATGTGTGCACGCACTTATGTGTTCGTGCTTATATGTAAGTATGTGCGTTCATATGTGTGTTTGTAACAATTTCGTTTATATCAGATCAGATAGAGACTTTTTTCTTTTTTTGAAATTTAAATTTATTTATTTACGTTCATATTCCGCATCATATGTGTGAACAACACATGCAACCATGGGCAATTGTAAGGCCCTCATCTACGTGTATTTGGTGTTCAAAATTGGTTGCGTTTCAGTTATGAGGACCGACTCCTGTATTTGCCGCAACGATGCGTCACCGGGGTGTCTAGACAGGATTTCTATGCTAATTCTGTCCAGTA
>NC_068996.1:55124554-55137054 GCF_001194135.2 Octopus bimaculoides
ATGTTGAGGAGAGTTGCATTGTGTGCAAATATAGTCCTGGTGCTAACTGCAAAGCCAGGACTGGCTCCTGTGCAGGTGGCACGTAAAAAACACCATTTGAGCGTGGCTGTTGCCAGTACCACCTGACTGGCCCTCATGCCAGTGGCATGTAAAAACACCCACTACACTCTCGGAGTGGTTGGCATTAGGAAGGGCATCTAGCTGTAGAAACTCTGCCAAATCAGATTGGAGCCTGGTGCAGCCATCTGGTTTGCCAGTCCTCAGTCAAATCGTCCAACCCATGCCAGCATGGAAAGCGGACGTTAAACGATGATGATGATGATGATGATGATGATGAATAATACTCGTGTATTTCCCCATCACAACATATGAATGAGAAAGGAGGGGGTGATAGATGAATAAGGGAGGAAGGAGCAATGGCAAACTGGAAGTGGGATGGCGAACATTCAATGCTGAAATGAAAAAATCAAACAGCATTTCACCTCTGAGTATATGTGTGTATGTGTGTGTGTGCGTATACAAGGGAAGTATGTGAATGTTTGTATGTGTGATTATTTTGTACCTTATTTATATATAAAATCCTACAATTAGCCATCATTTTTGACAGCACGGGGCCGGCTAATAGTAAGACATATACTATTTGATAGTTTACTTGTTTAAACAAATTGAAAATGTTGGTGCCATGTAAAAAGCAACCCAGTACATTTTAGGAAGGAAATCCAATCATGGAAACCATGACAAAACAGATAACTAGAGCTTGGTGCAGCTCTCCAGCCTTGCCAGCTCCTGTAAAACCATCCAAGTCATGTCAGCATGGAACATAGACATTAAATGATGATCATCATCATTTGAACCATATGTGAAATAATTAATAAATTTAATTAAAAGAAACACAAGAAAAATATCATAATTTCTAAAATTTTTAAGCAACAACAGCAAGAAACAAACATTTAACTTTTGGTTGGACTAAAAGAAATAAATAGCCAAAATATTTTACCTCACAAGGGCATTTCCCAACTGCAGGCGGCAGTGATGCAGGGGTTGGTATATAACTGGAATTACTTTCTGTCAATGCTCTGCTTACAACAGAAACACTTTCAGTTTGACCGTACAAGTCTATCACAGCAAACACATTCTATAATTTGGAAAGAATTGATGTTTCAATCAAATTTTATATATTTTTATATTATACATTCACATAATAGTTGCTCTGTTAACCATTTTGCTTTACCATGTTTCTGTTGAAATACACTGAATTTGATTCAATTAAATTTGAAAATAACAAAGAATTTTGGTAAACTAACTTTGTTATTATTAAGCTGGAATTTGGAATATAAATTAACATGGAATTTTGATGGATGGTTTTAATTTAGATCACTTTAAAAACAATAAGTTTGTAGTAGAAAACCAAGGATGGTCTCAGGCAAGTTGGTATTAAAAGGGTTAAAACAACATCACTAGAAAGCAGAGCAGTTAAGTTCCTTCCAAAATTGGACATTCTTCTAGGAATTTTTACAAGATTTTATGCTAAAATTGCCATAATTGAATGATTCTGAGTGTACGTTCAGAAAATTGCTACTGTCATTATTATTTCAAGCACTACAAATTTAAGATCAATGAAAGAAAGGAATAATTATATAATAAAAAATCTGAAATTTATGATTCAGCCAATTCACCAATCTTGATTGATATTTTATTTTATGGACTCCAGAAGGATGAAAAGCTAAGGTGACCTTACTGGAGTTTGAACTCAGAATATGAAAAGAGCTGGAACAAATACCGATACAATAATGGTTCTGGCAATTCATTACCTGTAGACAATTGGCTTGTGTGTACATTGTTGAAACTAGGTAATTTGTTTTGACAGAGAATGTCCAATGTTGGCTAGTCATATATTGAAGCCATTTCTGTAAAAACCATCTTTATGAAAAATCTCAATGGTCAACTAGACAGCAGGTTATTAAAAAAAATGAAGTGAAAACCAGAGCATAATTAAATTATAAATACAGTGAAAACAAATTCATATTTCTTGTGACAAGTATGGAGAAGAGACAAGGAATATAAATTACGTGGACTGAAGTGGAACTTACTTTCGGAATGTTTGAGGCTGCAACACCCATATCTTCTCCATTAATATAGATGTGCATGGTTCCATCACTACATCTCTTTACTCCTATAACATTGTCAACCTGCACAAACATAGAAAGTGGTAAATATGACATTTCTTTTTTAAAAATGATATATTTGATTCAATGCAGTTATTCATACTTAAGGCAGCAGTTGTCTTCTCTTTATTACAGAACACAAAACTCAGACCATCTATCATCGATGTCTGAATCAGAAGTGCTTTTACTAGTAGCATTGCCTTTGTAGCATCTTCAAAATCTGATGGGACGACTACAGTATTGTTAAAGGAACAAAAACAACCAGCATTAAAGCAGACATTGTTAAGAACTACCTTGAAATGGAAGACAGCAGTCTTCCTATGAAAACCTTTTATAATGAGCTGAGAAAGAGGGGATGAAACTGAGCTAAAGTGCTTCAAGGAAGCTTTAAAGGAAACACTCAAAAACTATAACATTGGTGCCAGTGATATGGTTTGATCACACAAAAGCCTGAAACTCTTGAGTAGCATCATCTGCTTTACACAGATGTGCTCTAGCATGGCTATAATGTAACAGCTAAATCAATAAAATAACAGAAAAATACAAGACAGACACACCCACTTTTCCATGGTTGCATAGATCAGAAGAAATTCACTGAGGTAGATTTGTCACCAGCCCTAACCAGTTCCCAAGCAAAATAATATTTCCCTAAACCATTCAAACATGAACAGTACAATGGCTGGACATGTTTTCATGGATGACTGCAGACATATGACTACTGTTTTTCTTATTTCTTTGCTACCCCCGAGGGGCCACACACAGAGGGGACAAACAAGGACAGACAAACGGATTAAGTCGATTATACCGACCCCAGTGCGTAACTGGTACTTATTTAATCGACCCTGAAAGGATGAATGGCAAAGTCGACCTCGGCGGAATTTGAACTCAGAATGTAACGGCAGACGAAATACCGCTAAGCATTTCGCCCGGCGTCCTAACGTTTCTGCGACTATTTACAATAAGCATGCAAATGTCCAGACAAATTCACATACAGACATGACGGGTTTCTTACTGTTTCCGATTACCTAATTTCCATTCATAAAGCATTCGTTAGCCTGCAGTGGGAATGAAACTCTAACCACATGACCATGCCTGTGCTATACATATATTAGGATTCAAATGAACCAGGCACTTAAATGGTAAGGCACCAAGTCAGATCAAAAGTAAAATACATACGCAACAAAGATAGACAAATACATACGTGGATACCAAAGTATAGGCAGAAAGATATTCAGGTTATGTATACGATTAATTGAACCTGACGGAGAATACCACTGGCCCATGTGCTAATCAAGAAATGCACACTGTATTGAATATACAGTCTTTGGATCACACGAGGAGCAAGTTCTGAGAGAGGTGAATTATAAATAAATAACAATAGATGGATAATGTATCAATTTACACATTACATATTATCCATCTGTTGTTATATATATACATACAGAGAGAGAGAGAGGGAGAGAGAGAGCCAGCTTCAACATAAATGCATATATTACTAACCTGCAGCCTATCGAGTGATGGAACATAATTTTCCCTGATAACAACACCATTTTTCTTAACATCAGATCCACTCACCACCCAAGTGGGTTTAGAAGTTAATCCCTCAATAGATTCCGGCAATAAATTTTGTGTCGTAGTGTCAGTAATTGATAAAGTGGTTAAACCAAGTTGTAACGAACCTGACCACAACAACGACAGCTGCTCAATTTTCACCTGCAACAGAAAGAAAAAAGAAAAATAAAAGTACATGATTATAACTTTTCTTTTTTTTTTATTTCTTTTCATAATTATTAGATACAAATATTATGATAATAGTAAAATGGTCATATATGAAAAAATTATATCCAAAACCCTGAGGCCTATTTATATTGGTGAGCGGTAGGGTTTCAGACCAATTGAAGTGTGTCACTGACCAGGTTACAGACATTGCAACAAATATTTGGACACCAAAAATTGAAGTTAACAGTTTTTGAGTGGCTAAATATATGTCTGCCATGCTGTAATTACAATATAACTACAAAAATTTATATTTAATAAGTTAAAAGGTTAAAGACCACCTGCCTCCCTGGTCATGAATGACCCATGGGTTTGCACCTAGAAAGTTACCCTCAGAGGCACAAGTTCAGGCAAGGTAGTTTATGGAAGACCAGCAGTTGCCCATGCATACCAGCCTCTCCTCTCCACGCCACCAGTGTTATCCAAGAGAAAGACAAAGGGGCCGATACAGCTTGGCACCAGTGACGTTGCAACTCATTTCTACAGATGAGTGAACTGGAGCAACGTGAAATAAAGTGTCTTGTTCAAGAACACAACACACAACCTTGTCTGGGAATTGAACACACGATTATAACCACTGAGCAGTGCACCTTCACATTTAATAAGTAACTACAGATTAAAAAGATTTAGAAATAGAAATGTTAGAATTATAATTATACATTTTCAGTTACAATAAGGATGGATATTAAAGGAAGTGGTACCAGGTAGTGGAAGAAATAATTGGTAGCACAGAAAGAGATAATGAAATAAGTAGTTCTGGACTCATTTAATTACAGCAACAGCATATTGCAATTGTTGGGAGAGTGATGAGGAACTGTAAGGAAGACACGAGAGGAGCAAATTCAACAAGTGGCTCAGTTGTGTATATATATACATTACACTTCCAGAACCTAAGGTTTTCTGTGCTGGCCCTCTTGAGCACTGTGCATTGCTGATTTTCTTTGGTTTTGTCACTTCCATGAGGCCCAAAATCCTGAGATCAGCTTTCGTCATTTTATACCATGTCTTCCTGAGTTTTCCCCTTCCATAAATGCCATCCATATTAAGCATTTGATATTCATTTATACAGCCACCTTCATTCATGCACAACACATGGCAATACCAATGCAGCCTTTTGTACGTACACTTCATGTGATTCCTCTTATTTCTTGCTTTTCTGGTAGTCTGCACTTTCAAAGATGAAATGAATGAGAACTCCCTTACTTAAAAAATGGGTATGGCTTAATGACAAGGAATGCATTCAGCAGTAAAACAAATCAATGTGTGTGTGTGTGCATGTGTACTTGTGTGTGTTTATGTATATCTTACCTCAAATAGTTCATCATATCTAAGGGGATCAGAACTAAATACCAGGGCATTCTTAAAGTTCCTTGTACGGCAAGCTATGTTACCATTCTGTTTAATGACTACATTTTTACCACAACACTGGCTGAAGCGATGACAAACTTCTGCAAGGAAAATAAAATAAATAACAATATTTAAATTAGATCAATCAATGCATACTTATGACGATAATGATAATTCTATTTAATTTTGGCACAAGGCCAGCAATTCTGAAAGGAGGAGGCAAGTTTTACATCGGTCCCTAGTACGCCACTGGTACTTTCATTCTATCAACACTGAAAGGATGAAAGGCTAAATCAGCCTTGGCAGGATTTGAGTTCAAAACACAAAGAACTAGAAAAATTGCCAGTGTTTTGTCTGATACTCTAATGATTCAGCCAGTTTGCTGCATTAATGATAATAATAATATTTCTACTACAGGTAGAAGGCAAAAGGGTAAGTTGATTACACTGGCCCCCAGATCACAACTGGTATTTTATATTAATGACCTTGAAATGATAAAGGCAAAGTAGATCTCAGTAGGATTTGAACTTGGAACATAAACCTGAAAGAAAAGCTACTAAGCATTTTGTCTGCTACAGTAATGATAATAATCTTTTCTACTCTAAGCACAAGGCCCAAAGTTTTTGGGGAGGGGCCCCAGTCAATTAGATTGACTCCAGTACACAACTGGTACTTAATTTATTGAACCCGAAAGAATGAAAGGCAAATTTGACCTCAGCAGAATTTGAACTCAGAACATAAAGAGACAAAAAACCTGCTAAGCATTTTGCCCGGAATGCTAACGTTTCTGCCAGGTCACCGCCTCACAGTAACGATGATAATGCCACCCTAACGATAATAACTAGCAGTACCCATGGAAATTCCACAATTATTTTGAAAATCGTTATGAAGAAATTGTATATTTTTCTGAAGCATTTGATTCTATCCAGTCAATGTCTTCTTCCAGTTCTTAAATAATGCATAATGTTTGTGTGTGGCTTATTTGGGTGTGGCAGAAGAGGATAGGGGAGTGTAAGCCTGCACAGGCCCCTGTCTCCCATGAATGTTCAAAGCCTTGTCATTTTAGTCTAGCTTTTAACACATGGCACAGGCTGGAATAAACTGTATGCAAGGGATGCTTAACTG
Organism: Octopus bimaculoides; assembly: GCF_001194135.2. Taxonomy (NCBI): domain Eukaryota; kingdom Metazoa; phylum Mollusca; class Cephalopoda; order Octopoda; family Octopodidae; genus Octopus; species Octopus bimaculoides. The sequence goes on from NC_068996.1 coordinate 55,130,968, forward strand.
CATTGCTGCATACAAATACGAGAATCTACTTATTGATATTGAGCAGAACAAAAGTCAATTGACTGCAGGTAACTCTGCCATGTAATTTCGCAGCCGATGAATATAGTTAGTAGGATCATGTTGTTGAGTAGCTGTAACTAATAATATCATTTAATCAGTTTAAGCACTGAACTGTAGCAATTCTGCCAGGGAGTAACCTAGGTTTTCGTCAGCACCAGCATGTAAACCCAATAATACAATCAGTAGGGCTTCTAACCATCTACTGGAATCAGAGCGTGTTCGTAAAGCTGCTGTTAGCTGCCAATGAAAATGTTCTTTCATTCTGTTAGGTATGGTAAGCTGGAGTACAAATTCAATGCATACATAGCAAGTTAGATAGGTCAGCAAAAAGACTGGATTTGAACTGACGACTCCTGTCATCATTATTGTCATAGTAATGCACCAGAGGACATATTTTCAAAACGTAAACAAAGCGATTTATAACTAAGAGAAAAGAGTAAAAAGAAAAAAAAAAGCTAACATTTATGCTATATTTTGAATTCTTTATGAATATGTCAGTAACAGAACATAACACAAGGAATTCAAAAATTGAATCACCACAAGTATAGTTCAAGTGAAAGGTTGGAGTGAAAGAAAGAATTATTTCCAAAAAAAGAAGCATTGATGCAACACTTGTGAGTGACACTTTTTAAAACATACATTTATCAACAGTGTTAGGAACAAAACAAATCTCAACTTTTGGATTTGTGCAAATCAATCCGTCTCTCTACCTACATATCCATCACTTTCTATAATAATACAGAATTTCTCTCTTTCTCTCACTCTTTGTCTTCCCCTTTTCTTTCTCTTTCTATATATTTTTCTCTGTTCAAATTATTCTCTTAAAGACAAATAAGAACAAGCAGAATAATACTATAATGATAATAAAATCCCTTAGGAATGAGAATCCAGGTTCGAAATTTCCCCAAGACACCTGATGAAGGCTGGAGGGTATATCAGCCAAAACGTTATGTTAACAACAAACAAGATGAGGATAAATATCCGTCAAATGTAAATAATGTACATAAAATCTTCTTACTATTCCACTTCACTTCTTGTGTATCCATAGCTTGCACTGGGTAGACCAAATAGAATTTCTGTTTACACCCTCCCTATATACTGAGCAGGACCATTTACTGGAAAAATGAAGAGTCCTGTCCAATTTCTTGCTTACTACGACTTTGGTCTTTACTAAGTTTATTTTAAGACCCTTAGATTAACATTAACATGCTAGGACAGCATTTCAAAAACTTCTCTCCAGAAGATATTTCTGACCCCAACAGCTTCTGACATTCCACGAAACTAATGCAAGGCTCACAATAAAGTAGTGTTCCAGGACCTGGGAAAAAGCTGCTGCTATACAAAAAGATAGACTGGACTGCATTCTGAAGAGCCATTTGACCGACTGTCGTTAAACCACTCTAACCTCTGGTACACAAGCATACTGTCACCTCTCTGTCATTTCAATCACTCCAACAATGACCATTGTTTCTTGGAGTTAGCTGGTCTTGTACCTCCTCCACTTCATGTCACTCTTGTTGTATTCAACATTTTCCCCCTACTCCACACGAACCACTGTGGCCCTTTCCCCAGAACTTCAGCCTCTGCAATCTCCCCATCCCCTTCCTAACGCCAACCACTCAGAGAGTGTAGTGGGTGCTTTTACGTGTCACCCGCACGAAGGCCAGTCAGGCGGTACTGGCAACGGCCACGCTCAGACAGAGAAAGAGAGTATGTGTGTCTCCTAGAGATCCAAATATTAGAGAATTTTAAATGATAAAACCTCTTTTCATATAAAAACTTTAATAGATTTTCTCTCCAAAGAGTTAATACAGATTCTTTCATTTGTCATAAAAGATCAAGAACTAACATTTTAGACAAATTCAGAAGCTGTAATAGGAAGATCAAGTGAATTTTTAAACTTTGAAATAGTTACCCTAATTGGTAGGCTTTAAAGAGAAAAACAAAACAATGATTATACAGTACTCCTGATTTAGAACCAATCAAAGAACTCTACAGCTCCAAGATGAAAGGATCTGACTACCAAAGGCAAGGACCCTTTTCCAGGTATCCTTCTCTGAACTAGCCACATACAGTTGGTGTGTCACCATATGTAAAAGTTTTCTTTGTTGAAGAAGGGCTCTGTATAAAACATTAATGTCTACTTGATATCAATCAAAGCTAAACAGAACAAAACTCATTAGTTGACACCTTATTTAAATTGTTAATTGCTGGACTTGCTAAAGAGACACTTGTGTGGATCATGGTGGACATAAATATTAGCATCAACTGGAGAGGATGTGTGACAAGAAGCTTGCTTTTCAACTACATTGTTCTGGGTTCAGTCCCACTGCGTGACACCTTTGGCAAGTGTCTTCTTCTATAGCCTCAGGCCAACCAAAGCCTTGTGAGTGGATTTGGTAGGCAGAAACTGAAAGAAGCTCATCTTGTATATATATATATATATGTGTGTGTGTGTGTGTGTGTGTGTGTGTGTGTGTGTGTGTGTGTGTGTGTGTGTGTGTATATATTTGTGCATCTTTGTGTTTGTCCCTCCACCATCACTTGACAACCAATGCTGGTGTGTTTATGTCCCTGTAACTTAGCAGTTCAGCAAAAGCGACTGATAGAATAAAGTACCAGGCAAAAGAGACTGAAAGAATAAGTACTAGGCTTATAAAGGATAAGTCCTAGGGTCGATTTGTTTGACTAAAACCCTTTAAGGCGGTGCTCCAGCATGGCCGCAGTCAAATGACTGAAATGAGTAAAAGAGTAAGAAATGCATTAATATTTACCTGTACTGACAGGCAAAGCTAATGACTGATCCATTTCAACACTCGTGATATTGTTGTCAGTTGGAAGAGAGTTAAAGCCAGATGTTATTGTAACTTGAGCACACTGACCATATAAATCTATCACAGCATAAAGACCTGTAAAAAACAAAAATACAAGTGTTAAAAGACAGATTAATAAACTGAAGATTGTGAAAATCAATAAATAACGATGATAATTTCTTTCATTTTCCAAAGGCATGTGCAATGATGGAGATAACGAATACGAGTCAGGTAAAGTATGGGGGACTTACACAGAAATCTAATGGGATGAAAAGTATGGGGGACTTACACAGAAATCTAATGGGATGAAAAGTATGGGGGACTTACACAGAAATCTAATGGGATGAAAAGTATGGGGGACTTACACAGAAATCTAATGGGATGAAAAGTATGGGGGACTTACACAGAAATCAAATGGGATGAAAAGTATGGGGGACTTACACAGAAATCTAATGGGATGAAAAGTATGGGGTACCTTACACAGAAATCTAATGGGATGAAAAGTATATGTTGTATACAGAAGTGATGATGATTATACAGTGCTCCTGATTTAGAACCAACCAAAGTACTCTACAGCTCCAAGATGAAAGGATCTGACTACCAAAGGCAAGGACCCTTTTCCAGGTATCCTTCTCTGAACTAGCCACACATGTACAGAAGAATAGACACACTCACTCTTGCTACTTTTACTGGAGGAGATCAAATCCCTCTCTAGCCGTGTCTTTCAAGTGGTTCTTGAAAAGGGCTTGACTGAAGAGGAAAATGTCTCTCTTCAGTCCTTTCAGTCATGTTCAATACTTCTTTAACCATAACCACAAGACAGGAAAACTGTTTGCCCTTCCTGGTGAAAAAAAAATATGGTCAATAGCCAGATGTGTCCTACATGTGACAACAGCTGTTTGATAATGTTGAGGAATTACAATGACATGGCTGTTGATTTTAAAACATTATGAGTGTTAACAATTGATTCCATTTACAATTGGTACAACAGTGAAGAATACAGAATCAAATGACTTAAAGACTTATTCAAATGATAAATTTTGAGATTAGGTGCCTCATCTCTAAAAAGTATATTTTTTTTAATGTTTACATTGCATTTTACATTTGAATGAAAAAGGGACTCCTAAAGTTCATTCTTGTTACCCCTGAGGCTTACTCTCCTCATCTTCTACATTGACCTATTCTCTTCTGGTGTAAGCTAGTAACACACACATGATCCATTGTTTCAGCATGTCTGTGTGTATGTATGCACATGTACACGCACACACACAAAGATACCTTATCTACCAGTCTACATACATGAAAAAAAAAAAGCACAGCTCTCACTCACAATCAAGTGGACATATAATTTAAGTGGACTTGAAACTAGAATGAATCAAAGAACTCTACAGATTCAAGTATAACATGCTTTCAAGAATTGTTTTAGGTTACTATGTAGTCATGGGCAGAAAGAGACACTCTCTTTGTCCTCCCATCCTTGATGCAGCAGCATATCCAGGATGTGACAGCTGGAAAGAGAGAGAGAGAGGGGGGGGGGAGAGAGAGAGAGAGAGAGAGAGAGAGAGAGCTACACAAACACTCAATTGTAATTCATCCTCAGCCACACACACACACACACACACACATTATGTATTTACTGTTCCTTTAGCGTTAGAGGAAAATTTCAACTACAATTAACCCTTTCATTACTGTTTCTGTTGAAATCCAGTCTTTGTTTCAATTTGTTTTGAAAATAATAAGGAATTTACTAAAATAACTTAATCATTACTAAGCTGATGTTTGGAAGATAAATTAAGATGAAATTTGATGGAAGAAAGTTTTAATCTAGATCACTTTGAAATAAGAAGTTTGTATCATAGAATCAGGTGGGTTAGTAACAAAAAGGATTGAGGACTAGAGATTTAACTGGAATTTAAATAATTTCATATGCAAAAATTAATTAACAATCTCCTGCTATTATGATTGCCTACCAACAAATGTAAATACACACACACACACACACACAAGGAGTGTTCATCATCAATAGCAACAAGATACACATGTTCATACACATGCACACATACAGAATGTATTCATTATGAATAACAAATGACTAGTAAATTAATGACATTTTCTTTCAATGATATATTAATCATACTAACTGCAAAAGTATTGCTACGTTATATATGCAAAGTGGTCTATCCAGTTTATGCCAGCCTTTAATAATAATAATAATAATAATAATAATAATAATAATAATAATAATAATAATAATAATAAGGCACTACTTGAAACCTTTGTTGCTTTGTTATTGCCTGCTTTCAAGTAAAGAATAACAGGAAATTAAGAACTGTCCGACAGTCTTCCATAATAATAATAATAATAATAACAATGATAATGATGATGATGATGATGATGATGATGATGATGATGATGATGATGATGATGATTTCAAATTTCGGCACAAGGCCAGCAATTTTGGGGAGGGGATAAGTTGATTACATCAATCCCAGTAATCAACCAGTACTTATTTTGTCAACCATGAACGGATGAAGGATTAAGTCAACCATGGTAGAATTTGAACTCAGAAGGTATTGACAGATGAAAAGGCACTGAGTATTTTGCCTGGCCTCCAAACGATTCTAATTGTCCTGATGCAGTACCAGGCAGTGGCTCTCATGGCTTCTGATCTTAATTGATTGGAAGTGTTATCATGTATATTGTTTTGTCTTGGTATAAAAGATGGGCTTCAGCAAATATTCTGCTCAATACCACAGATTTGCTTGTCAATCGTTTGACCGTAACCAGTTGAGCATGTCCCTTGGTGGCTGACGATATGTGCATCTCTGATCGTGAGCAGAAGTAGTGGGGGAGCATCATAGCCAAGTGTTGAGAGGAATTCTTTGGGGTTTGGATAATTCACCTTTGGAAACATGGGTGTTTTGCTCAACATCCTTAAACAAACCTTATTCAGGGACCTTTTGAGTGGGATGGGCTACTCAACCTGAAGAAAATTCTAACTGGGCCCCACCTGCAAATTCATTTGCTGTTTATCTTAATATGAGACCACTATGTCAAGCACATACAGTTGCAATGCAGGTGCCTGGTATACCCTTAATAGACAGGTAGTCATGATAGGTATACTGAGCTTTGTATATTTGTACTCCAGTGTCACTTTGATGGCATGCACTGCTCTCTCACTCACTCACTCAATAATGATAATCATGAATTTTAT
>NC_068996.1:55138625-55150077 GCF_001194135.2 Octopus bimaculoides
TGCATGCATGCATGCATACATATAAAAATACATACACACATATATACAAGGGGGTGCTGAAAAGTTCCTGGCTTTAAGGGTATCATGAAAGGGTGAAGCTGCTACCTTTACAGGGGTGGTAGGACAACTATTTAAGAGAGGATATACAAAAAGGTCATGATGGTATACAGTATATCTTCCTCTTTTTATTGCAGATTTAATGCAAGATGGCAGCTCCTTTTGATAAAATTGAAATGTGGGCAGTCATGAAGTTTCTCTTTTTGCAAGGCAACGGAGTGGTGAAAATCCATGATGAAATGAAAGAAGTCTTGAAAGATGGCAGCCCATTTTACTCCACAGTGAAAATCTGGGTGTCATGGTTTCAGACTGATCATTTCGAGGTCACAGATGAACGCTGGTTAGAATGGCCAACTTTCACTACCATGGAAGACAAAGCAAACGCTGTGTACATGATAACTCGTGAGGACATGGAATTTCAGCTAAAGTTATAGTTGAGACTCTGGGGATTTTGCCTTGAAAGAGTTGGTCATATCATCCACAACATTCTGAACATGAAGAAGTTTTTTGCAAAATGGGTGACGAAATGCCTGAACACAGATCAGAAGCACATCAGAGGGAAGACATTAAAGGTGATCTTGGTGGGAGAGGTTAATTTTATGGCTCATTAGTCACCATGGATGAAACTTGGCTTCATCATTATGATCCCTAGACCAGTTAGCAATCAACGGAGTGGTGCCACAGCAGTTCACTGTGTTCCAAGAAGTTTTGGACCCAGAATTCAGCTGGAAAGATTCTGGCTTCAATTTTCTGGGACAAAGACAGAGTACTCTTCATAAACTACCAGTCAAAGGGTCACACCATCAATGCAAAATACTATATGTCTCTGTTGGATGAACTGTTTGAAGCTTTGAAGCAGAAACGCTGTGGAAAGTTGAGCTGTGGAATCCTGTTTTTGCAGGACAATGCATCAGCACACACAGCACATGAAACTCTACGGAAAATATGCGATTTTGGCCTTGAAATGGTAGACCACCCACCTTACCCTTCTGACTTGGCTCCCTCTGATTATTACCTCTTTCCACAACTGAAGAAACATCTCATGGAAACAAAATTTCATTCCAATTCAGAAGTGATTGCTGCTACAGAAGCCTGGTTGGAGGCACAACCCTCTGAGTTCTTTTTAAAGGGCTTAGAAAAACTGAAGGACCACTGCAATGATTTGAGAGGGGAATATGTTGAATAATTAATCATAATTAACTGACCCTCTTGAATTTTCTTTTACCCAAAGCCAGGAACTTTTCAGCATCCCCTCTTCATAAGACCACTGGTAGGGTATAAACAGAGTATTTCCTGAGTAAAAGGCTATCATCACAGTTGGATTGCAGATTAATATGAAATTCTTCAGGCATAGAAAATCCTGATTCCACAATGGTAAAACCGTTGTGTGAGAACAGCAAAGAGTAAAATATAATCCAAATAATAAGACAAAGAAATTCTTTAACATATCTTAATTAAAGATGCGTTAAAGTATCATTTCTCTGTCTTATTATTTGGATCACACACACACACACACTTTCTCTCTCTCAACATGCCTGAGTTGTACAATAACCCTACTTTCTTATTTCTTTACTACCCACAATACTGCTAAGCACTTCGCCTGGCGTGCTAACGTTTCCGCCAGCTCACTGCCATGGATAACCCTACTATCCATGTGTCTTTTATATAAGGAAAAATTCTTTTCAGATGTGCTTTCTGCATGAACCCTTAAAATAACTCATAAACAACAGGACAGAGTGTGGGATAAGGCATGACTTGATTTACACGTACGGTCTATTTGATTTATTTGATAAGCATCTTCTCCGTTTCCAAGTACCCAAATTTACCATTCCTGATCCACTCAGTAGGTAACAGAGAAGGCACTGACTAGAAGGAGAATATGGCAGACAACAAGGGAAAATTGCTTCAAATTTATGAATAGAAAAAAAAAAAAAAAAAAAAAAAAAAAAAAAAAAGGAATAACAATTCACAAACACACCAAAACAAAAAAATAACACTAAATACATATAAAAGCGGAGGCACATGGCCTGGTGGTTAGAGCAGCAGACTCGCAGTCGAGGGATCGTGGGTCAGAATCTCAGACTGGGAGATGTGTGTGTTTATGAGTGAAACACCTAAGTCCCACATGGCTCCGGCAGAAGGTAATGCCAAACTTCTGCTGATTCTTTCACTACAACTTTCTCTCACTCTTTCCTCCTGCATCTAGCAGCTCACCTACGATGGACAGGTGTCCCATCCAGGTGGAGAACCTATACACCTTATGAGCCAGGCATGGCTCATAATGAACAAATAACAGAAACAACATACATAAAAGCCGATATGTGTGCACATGATGAAGTCCTAAGTTCCAGAATCCAGAAGTTCTATACAGCATACACACACACACACATACCTCTGTTCACAAACACACTTTATATATAAATAGTAACAGAAAATTTGAACCTTGGTCTTGTAACAAGGAGCTAAGAGCAAAGGAATGTGTAACAACAGGAAGAAGGTGTAAGAGGTGTACATCATCAATGACAGTATAGAAAGAACTTTGGTAAACCAATTCATCAATCATTTAATTGATTTTCTATTTAATTAATAATAAAACAGAATTGAATTGTAACTAGTGTGTTTTTATTGGCAGCATGACCTTTCTAAAATACAATATATATATATATATATATATATATATATATATATATATCATCATTATTTAATCTCCATTTTCCATGCTGGCATGGGTTGGACAATTTGACAAGAGATAACAAGTCAGAAAACTGTGCCAAAGTCTACTGTTTGCTTTGGCATGGTTTTTATGGCTGGATGCCCTTCCTAATGCCAACCATTTTACAGAGTGTACTAGGTGCTTTTTTTTACATGGCCCCAGCACTTGTGGGGTCACTAAACAACTTACAAGACAAGAGCCCTCAACTGAGGCTGGAGTAGTATGGTGGGAGGTGGCTTTGTGCCAGTTGATGAGAGATGCATGTGTATGTGTATACACAAACATGCACACAACACAATAAATTAGAATAACTAAAATAAAATTAAATATTATAAAGATTATACAATATATTTACATACCTGAAGGTAAATCTCTGCACACTACACCTTGATCTACTCCATTTAAATAATAATGTAAATTTCCTTCAGGTGTACGCATCATTCCAATTCGAGATCCAACAGAGACACAATCCAAATCAAGAGGGTAACCGTTACGTATAGTAGTACCATCCTGCATGATGGCAGAACCACTGTAAAAAGAAGACAAGAATAAAAAAACATTTAAAAATAAATAAAACAGAAAACATAAATATTTGAATAAAACATTTTGAAATTGTTTTATACATTCTTTGTTTTTGTGATTTCAGTCATTTGACTGCAGCTATGCTGGAGCACCACCTTTAGAGGTTGTTTCAGGGCATAAAGAAACACACACACACACACACAGTCCATCTTCTACCAAATTCCATTCAAAAGGTATTAATAACCTAAGATAATTAATTGTGAGAATTTGGTGCATGAAAACTTTAAAGATTGTTCCTGTAGTTAATTGGTGCATTAGGGTCTGTGAGTAAAGATATAGACAAATGGTTGAAGGAGATCGGAATAGAATGTCCAGTAGAGATTCTATGGAAAGTTTGCCTCTTGGTGCTAAGAAAGATAATCAGGAGGGTTTTAAGCACTTGAAAGACAATTGGAAACTTGTGGATACCGAAGGTTACAGGTAGTAACCCTCGGCCCACATAAATTCTACCAGGAATATGAATGAGGATGAGTCAAATTGAATAATAATCCTTTCTACAATAAGCACATGGCTTGAAATTTTGGGTAGAAGGGTTGATTGATTAGCTTGACCCCCCAGTACTTGTTAGAGGGGGGGGGGAAACATGGGGAAGAAATAAAATATACCACACAATGTATTTTCAAAAGGGGAGGAGAAAAAGTTGTTCAGACAGAAATACAATAGAGAGAGAGAGAGAGAGAGAGAATGTGTATGTTGTCACCATAGTAACTAACTAATAATAATAATAATAATAATTTCTACTAATAGACACAAAGCCTGAAATTTTGTGGGAGGGGACTAGTTAATTACATTGAACCCAGTGTTTCACTGGTGCTTAATTTATCGATCCCGAAAGGATGAAAAAGCAAAGTCTACCTAAGTGGAATTTGAACTCAAAATATAAAGATGAAATGATGCTAAGCATTTTGCCTGGTATGCTGACGATTCAGCCAGTTTGCTACCTTTGTAATAATAATGATGATGATGATGATGTACGTTTAAGTGAAAGAATGTATGAAGAGCATGTGCCAGTATGTAGTGGAGTGGTGGTGGTGGGCGGGGGGGGGGACATTTTAACAAAATAAATTTCTAGCAGAACTTTATGCAGTTTCATTCATAATATTGGACTGGCAGAATCATTAGACGATTGCAGAAAAGATGCTTTGCAGCATTTGTTCTAGCTCTTTGCATCCGGAGTTCAAATCACGCAGAGGTCACCTTTGTGTTTCATCCTTCTAGGGTTGATAAAGTATGTGTGTGTGTGATGACTGCATGATTGCCTCATCTTGTCAGATGATAGCTGTCTCACATTCAAGTGAGACATCTACAGGTCCCTGGATTTAAGTGACAAAAACTTGACCAATGCTTTAACCATTCTCTCAGTTACCGTATTAGGTTCCAGTGACAAGCATTGCAAGGTGACTGCTATTATTTTGAATGTAAGTTTTATGTCAGAGTCTCTTTCTCCCAGAAGAGCTGCTTTCTCCATGGCCTTGTCAATAGTTACAGAAGCCTCCTCTACCCCTGGGAAATCTATTCAGCCAATAGATGGAATTCTCACACGTATTACTCAGAATGGACCTGAGAGTAATGGTAATTAAGGGGTCACTCCATGCTCTCCACAACTCTTGAACTAAAGCAACCGCACCACAGGATGCAGCTTAATGGCATGCTCAGGATATATATATTTATTTATTTAAGACGAACTCTTCTACAAAAGATGATGTATGAGTGTTCAGCAAAAAGAAGAAAAAAATCCAATCAGGAATCACGTAATAACAGCACAAACAGAAAAAAAACAAACAAACCAGTCATACAAGAAAACAATAGCAACACACAAATAAACAATCAACAGCAAGCAGACTCATACTACTGCTACTACTACCATTCACCAGCATTGACAATTCATTCATTTCACCTGGTGACCCCTACCTCATGTGAGTTTTCAGACCATCTAAAGCAATATGGATATGAGCCTGACTTATTAAACCAGCACATGACCTAGCTCAGAAATATATACCTGTGTACTATATATATATATATATATATATATATATATATATATATAATCATCATCATCGTTTAACATCTGCTTTCCATGCTGGCATGGGTTGGACGGTTTGACTGGGGACTAGTGAGCCAGATGTCTGCACCAGGCTCCAATCTGATTTGGCAGAGTTTCTACAGCTGGATGCCCTTCCTAATGCCAACCACTTCGAGAGATGCCCTTCCTAACGCCAACCACACAAGGGCCAGTCATGCGTTACTGGCAACGGCCACGCTCAAATGCTGTTTTTACGTGTCACCTGCACAGGAGCCAGTCCAGTGGCAGTGGCAACGCCCTCGCTCGAATGTTGCTTTCCACGTGCCAGTAAGGCGATGCTGGTAACGATCACGCTTGAATGGTGCTTTTTACGTGCCACTCAGCGGCCCTAGCAACGATCACGCTCAGATGATGCTCTTAGTGCGCCACTAGCACAGATGCCAGTCATGTGGTGCTGTCATGGAATTTGATTTTGATTTCACTTGCTTCAACAGGTCTTCACAAGCAGAGTTTAGTGTCCAATGAAGGAAAGGTACGCCTAAGTGGGCTGCTTACACCACTGGTCACACACACAGATAATAACTTAATAATTTGGATAAACAAATGTAACCATGGTAACACATAAAGACATATATTGAAGGTATATATGTTCAATATACAAAGCAAAGCTGTATATTAGATATATATAAAAGTTGAATGTAAAACTGGGATTTTCATTCAACTATCATCATCATCGTTTAATGTCCGCTTTCCATGCTAGCATGGGTTGGACAATTTGAGTGAGTATTGGTGAACCAGATGGCTAAGTCAGGCTCCAATCTGATTTGGCAGAGTTTCTACAGCTGGATGCCCTTCCTAATGGCAACCATTCCGAGAGTGTAGTGGGTGCTTTTACGTGTCACCGGCACAAAGGCCAGTCAGGTGGTACTGGCAACGGCCACGCTCAAAATGTTGTATTTTATGTGCCACCTGCACAGGAGCCAGTCCAGCGGCACTGGCAATGATCTCGCTCGAAAGTCCTTACACATGCCACTGGCACAAGTGCCAGGAAGGCGAAGCTGGGCACAATGTGTGTAAATCAGAAAGCTGGATCTTTATCAAGAATTCATGAATTCAGTCAACCAAAGGAATTTCTGTATAGTTTTCCAAATTGCTGAATGCAGCAGCAGTAGCAGCTAAATCTTGAACAAAAACTGCATAATTGGCAAAAGTGCATAGATAAGATTAACAATAACGTGTTGAAAAATATTTCTCCTTCAAAAGAAATGCTTGAATAAATCCAACAGATAGAAAAAAAGCATTGTTTGAAAAGCTGATAATGATGGCAGCAGGTAGCGATGAAGTTGCAAGAGTGTGACAGAAGGCATATACTCCATAATGAAATAATTATAGAATAAAAGAGAGACATGGAACGAAAACATAAAACACTATCAAAGAGTACAATGAATTAGAAGGAAATCAAAAGATTGTAAACAACTGGAGAGAAACCATAATTGCTAAAATTCTCAAATTCAGGTCCGAGAAGAACTAAATCAGTATTCTTGGATGTGTGGTAACGTCACTCAATGAATTAATAAATAGAGTAAAATTAACAGTTGAATAGCTACTAAAAGAGGGAGTCTAATATTGATTTTGAAAACAAAAATACCAGGGACCCCTAAAACTACAGATTAATAGCTTGCTCTCTGACAACATACAAATTCTTTACATATAAAGTGGGGTATCTCGTCATCTGGAAAATAATACCATCCTTCTTAAGAAGTAGAAAAGGTACGAGACATATGGTTGTAAAGAGCAGTGACAAGTGAACTGGTTATTTATTGTGGTCAGGGAAGAATGAAGATAAGCCATCTTAGTTTGATATGGTTTGTTGGGCAAAAGAGCATTTAGTGGCACATCACACTTTTGGTTATTGAAAACACGTCATACAAAGAATGCAGCTCTGCTATGTCAAAATCGGAACAAATGTATCACTGTAAGACAATGAGGAAATGATGAGGAACATCTCTATACTCATAAGAAGAGGAATCTTTTAAAGAGACTCCTTATCTCTTCTACTAATCTTTCTTCCCAGCTTTGAGTCTACTAACACATTTTTCTGAGTTAAAACAACAATAATTATAAATTTCGCTAGGAGGGGGGGTCACTAAAAATGCTAGAAATAGTAGCCAAATTTCCCTTAAAATCACACTCTACAATCATAAAAAATGATACACTGAATAATGTTTTGTACCTATCCACCTCCAAAAAACGAGATGGTCATGGCTGGAATGCCTTTGAAAATATGTCTGTTCAATCTGTGCCAATCTGGAGCTAAACAGCAACAACTACAACAATGATTCTAAGAACTAATTACAATCTGTTCCCTTTACATTGGTGATTGAAAACTGTTTTCAATGGACATTAGCTAAATGGAGGACTTAGAGAAAATTATTGATGAAATCAGACGAATATGAGTTAGATAATTATATCATAAGTCATGGCAAAAAAGTTGCAGGAAAAAAAATGAAAAGGAAAAAAAGTCACATGTAATGCCATCATATTATAAATAGTGTTGTCAATATGTACAAGTAATACATTGCCAGTTAATAACTGATTAAAAATATTTTGTTTCATTACTTTAATTGTTTATGGTACTTTAATAAATAGTGACTGACTTGAATATTTTTGTTTCAATACCTGACTTTCTTTCCTAGACAAAACTATGACTTTATTACCGACCATACATAATTACATGGCTATATAAAGGAGAGGCAAATTAATTAGAGCTGAGAGCAATAAATTAAGACAAAATCCAAAATCAAAGAATTAGACAAGACCATCTATGCAAATATTTCAAAGAGGAAACTGATAAACACAACAATGAAATAAAAAATAAAAATCAGAAAAGAATTCAACAGAAGATTCAAATTAATATCAAAAATGGGCCTCAGTGCCACATTTAAGAAAATAAGTGTAAACACACTACCCAATCCTGGAACTCATATAGGAAAATAATTACAAAATTGTTCACTGTGTTCTAAATACCTGTCTGAGAGTGAAATTAGAAAAATAGAAGCAAGCAAAAGGAAACCAATCACAGAGTAATAAGGAAACAAAATATATTTCCCAATATATGAGGAACAAAGAATAAAATAGAAGCTGACTGCACATGAATAAAAGTTTAGATAAAGACAACGAAAGAAAAGGTTAAAAAACAATGTTGCATTTCATTTAAATTCCACAAATAATGGTTTAAATGTCATTAAATCATTTTATTAAATGACAGCACATATAATATTCTAGTTTGCACCAGGAATGACATGTAGCCGTAAAACAAAGCCTCAAAAAGAAAAAAAAGAATCCTTATTAGTATGATGTGAAGACTTTCACAGGACCCAAAAGGCTAACACTGCTTTAGTTGGAAAACTTAAAATTGTTGTGATTCACACACAGGAAAAGTTGTGATTTATTTGATATTTCAAATAATATAATGAAATAAGAGAAAAAAAAAACCCATTAAACTAATAATTTCCTGAGATTTATTAATTTTCTTTATTCAAAATTTTAGCTGAAATTCAGACAAATCAATGTCACTAAGGTACAAGGATCGGGAAAAACTTCAGAACATTATGGATCATTAGCTGATTAAAATATTTTAAAACAAACAAAATTAGATTTTACAAAACTGAATTTAAAATTTTAATATATAAATCGATATATATTATAGAAATGACTATTAATAAACATGCATTACATGGGAAATGTTTGCTTACAATTTGTTTTTTGATAAATGGGTCACCGTGAACTAATTATATTTTTCGTCATTAGACAAAAATTGAAATAAGTAATAATGATTTTTAACATTGGTACTTATCTATAATTTAACATTAGTTACTTATAAATAATTATTTTTGAACCGAACTTTTCTTCTTTCATTTATTGAATTACTATCTGCATTTCTAACATGGAGCGGAAACAAAAAAAGGTAATTGAAATATTTCAAGATATAACTCTGACGGAAAATATATCAACTCGACATTTCAAACAAACATATAGCACCATTTTCAAATATTTCATACAAATCTAAATCTCTTGCACCATTCTGTTTCTTTTACTTTTCGATATTTTACAATAAGTTTGCGCCTTGTTTCTAAGATATACATAAATACGATGTGGAGTCAAAGAATCATGTGACTCTCAGAGAAGGCTATCAATCCACAAAATGGTCCAACACAGAGAAGCGTAATGTGGAGTGTGCAGAATATAAACCATAAAAAGTCAGGAAGTATAGGAGGTGAATATATATTTATTTTTGATCATGTGACATCTTTGGAATTACAACCATTTCACAACATTCTTCGTGCAGTATTAATTTCAGTGTGCAAGAAATTATGCTTACATGTCTGCATTAATATGCAGTCTCACCGTTATATAATTCAATTGTATATCAACAAATCAATACAAATAAAGATAGCTACCTCAACACATTGTAGTTACATCAATGATTCAACTCAGAAATTAATACTACATAAAGAACGTTGTAAAGTGGACACAACCTTAAGGATGTCATGTGGTTAAATAAATATAGATTCACCTCTCATACCTCTTCATTTTTATGGTGTGTGTGTGTGTGTGTGTGTGTGTGTGTGTGTGTGTGTGTAGTGTTGGTCACATGGAAATCACAAGTTTATCATGTTTACAAACATAACTTCAGTCCAATCACCACTTTTTGCTCACATGGCAGTCTGGTGGAATGACTAGGACTTTCTGTGAACAGAGCCTACAAATACAGCTCATTGTAGCACAAAAAAGGCAGAGTGATTTGGTCCTTGGTGGAGTTCATTCTTGACTCATAGCTGTTCTCACAGCTGCATATTCAAAACATTTTGGTCCTTTTGGCTACACATACCAAAACACAGAGTCTCAAAAGGGTTGAAACAAGCCTTTCTTCATGAACATGTTACATACATATAAACAGCCCATTTTGGGTAAGTATAATTGATCAAGCTTCAGTATAGGAGCAAAAATATAAACATTTGTGAGAAGAGCCTAGTTGATTGACTGGAACTTAATTATATGACTGGTATTTCTTTTTATCATCCTTGAAAGATGAAATGAAAAGTTGAACTTGCAGGATTTGAAAATTGGAATGTGGAAGAATAAGGGCTGGATTAAGACCCAGAGAGGCCCAAGGCACTTAAAAGATTTTGGTGTCCCCATATATAGCTAATTCAAAATATAAACCATGAAATAAAGTTTTAGTTTTCAAAATGAAACAACACTAACAGTAAGAGGGGAAAATAATGTTTATTTTTGTATACTCCCACTTCATTTATACTCGAAATGCTTTCTCTTTTTTTAATTGCAAAGTCTCTGATAAGAACCTCAAAATTAATCTTATGTAACACATCTGCTTCTAAACTTTATTCCAAATATAATTTTAGTAAGTTTAAAGTGATTTCTTTTGTGCGATAAACCATTTACCATTTCTGTGGTGCTCCCTCCTTCCATTGATGCCCAAAGCACATGCTTATTTTGCTTAATGGTTAATCCAGTGCTGGGAAGAATGAAACTAAAAGCAGTAAAACAAAATCTGATGCTTTATCATTTCTGTTAGCCTTATGGCTAATTTATTACTAATAATAATAACTGCTTCTAGAATTGGTAAAAAACCCAAATTTAGGGCAGAGGATTAGTTGATGTCATTGAATTCAGTATTTGACTATTAATTGTTTTTATCAACTTTAGGTTGAAAGGCAATGTGTTCAATACTTAGGAAAGGAGTGGCCAAGTGTAAGCTATTGATGTATAAAAGATGCAGTGGAATTATGGGAAGATAAGGTTGCTTTCGTGTGTGGCACATGTGCAGGAACAATAGTAAGTACTAAGAGCAAGAGAGACTTAAAGTCTCTCAAATGCCCCAGAGGCTCTCTTGGGGTAGTAGATAGTTTCTGCTATTTAGGTGACCAAATTAGTATTGGTGGTGGATGCTCTGAAAGTATTGTTTCTAGAATAAGAATAGGATGGAGGAAGTTCAGAGAGCTGCTACCCTTGTTGGCAGCAAAGGGACTCTCTCTCAGAGTGAAAGGTAGATC
>NC_068996.1:55150357-55152758 GCF_001194135.2 Octopus bimaculoides
AGATGTTGGGGCTCATGGAGGAAATGATAGTGGACCAAGATGTTTGGCAATATGTGGTTCTAGAGAAGACCTGTCCATGAAACTGAGTGTAAGAAGAGTTATGTTCCACACACTCTACTCTAAGAAACCAAACTACAACTCCTCTTCTTACTGCATCTTCCTCTTCCTCCCATTTCCTTTTCATAAATCATGATTGTTTTCCAATCCCCTTTCTTGCCCTCACTGCCCTGCTCACTGCATCATTGCTCTCCCCCCCCCCCCATCACCCACACCCTATTTTCCTAACCAGGTTCCATGCTCATATTCTTGTTACTTGTGGTTATACCCTAGCACTACACCATCTCTCTTCGGCTCTTTCTTCCACTTTTGTTGTTTTCTACTCTCTCTCTCTCCTCTTGTTTTTGTTCTAACTAGGTAACCAAGTATCACTTTTACATCAGTACACTTGTTTCTGATCTCTTTCTTGTACCTCTCTCTCACTATCTCAATGGGTAACCATGTATCTCCTCTATAGCAAGACTGCTTCTGTCTCTCTGTCACACTCTAACCTTTCATCCTTTGACACAAGTTCCCCTCCTCAAATGCCCCCTTCCCCTCTCATAATCCCCTGTCTTGTGAGTTACTTGGTTAGCCTGCCAGTGCTGGTGCCACGTTAAAAGCATCCAGTCCACACTGTAATGTGGTTGGCATTTGGAAGGGCATCCAGCTGTAAAAAATTTGTCAAAACTAACTTCACTTCTGTTAGTGTCACATAAAAAGCACAGAGTCCACTCTGCATAAAGGTTGGTGTTAGGAAGGGCATCCATTCGTTAAACCCCTGTCAAAACACACACAGTAGCCTTGAGTAGACTTCTACCTGGCCAGCTCCTGTTAATCGTCCTAGACAAGCATGCATGGAAGATGGACATTGAACAATGATGATGATGATAATGATTTCTCTTGAAATACACTGAAAATGATTTCAGTTAATTTTGAAAACAATGAAGAATTTATCAAAATAACTTTGCCATTATCAAGCTGTTGTTCAGAACATGAAACTTTGATAATGAAATCATGAACCTTCAGACTTGGGAATGGAGATTTACAACTGCCAGCATTTATAAGCAAGGCATATGAACAGAGAGAGAATAAGATATGTAGAGGAGAGCCATGCTGAGACAGTAGTGAGAACATCCAACGGAGGTAGAGATTGGTGGTAGAAGAGTGAACGTTTCATATGGAAGTGACAAAGACTTCAAGAGAGGTTTGAAGAGTTAGCTAGCTGGTTAAAAATAATGGATAAGTGATGATGCAATACTAACTGGCATCAATTGTCCAAATTAGCAGAACAGCAGTCTTGGTGAGAAAGAAGTGAGAGAGCCTGTAACAGAATTGTGTGGTGGACTTGATCAGTCCTGGCACAGTTTAACACGATCACCTTGTAAGGTAGTATCTCTAACAGGGTTTACTCTGTTAACAAGAATTTGGGCCATGGCTTCAGTCTGAGGATAATTAGCTCCTTTCTGCTTGCCAGGCTTGGATACTCTGAAAAAAAGGTAATGGGCACTATTCTTCTTTCTTTTATTGAACCGTAAAAACAAAATAATAAATAATTACCTCAACATCCATGTATCATATTCAATGTCAGTCATTGTAGCAGGAAACTTTAACTCTTCAGGTTTTATCAAGGTCACACCTATAAGCAAAGGTAACACTAAATTTTTAATGATATAATATAGAAAATATTCAATAGGAAAAAATTGAATTCTGCAGCAAATTTCTACCAGACTTTTTTTAACATTTTTGAGGAGATCTATACAATAAAATATACATATATTGCTATATATTTGTTTGTTTTTCGAATGTTTGTTTTTTCATTCTAACATAGATTGAACAGGGACTTATTTCAGACAAAATTTTCTGGTTGGATACTCTTCCTGTTTTCAATCCTAATCTCTTTACAAGTAAAGAATTTATTCTTTTTATTTATCAATAAGGAATGTAAACATCATCACCATTTCATTCAGCTGGAGACAAATTAGGTCATGCAATGGGCTTTCTCTCTCTCTCACACACACATGCATGGCCCATTTCCTATAGTTTTCGTCAATCAAATTCACTTATGAACTAGTGAAGCAAACTTCTGTATTACACAATCACACCAATACCAACACACCTACCTACCAACCTAACTAGGCATACCCACATACATACCTACTTACACACACACACACACACACCACATACATAGTTCACTCTGTAAAGTGGTTGGTGTTATGAAGGGCATCCCAGTTGTAGAAACTATGCCAAGGTAGACAGTGGAGCTTTGCACACGCCTCTGGTTTACCATCTCCTGTCAACTTAGCCAACCCATGCCAGCATGGATGATAGATGATCATGATATCATCCTATGTTCCCAAAT
>NC_068996.1:55152887-55154504 GCF_001194135.2 Octopus bimaculoides
TACCCAATCATCTCTTTACACAGTCATATCTTTCTCTCTCTATCACCCTCACCTCTTTATTCCTTCTATCAATTTATCCTGACTGACCACTAGACAGTACACTTTTCCTCTCTTCTTAGAGGACAGGTCAGTGCTTAGTAGTAGTAGAAGAATATATATGTGAAGATGTATACACATGCATTACCTCTGGATGTTCTTGTTGCTTATTTTGATTTTAATCACCTTACTTTGAAATTGTATGGATAATTGCGTACTAAATTCCGGTGCCTCCACTTAAGTACCATATTCATCTGAATCTAAATTTTTATATATATATATATATATATATATACACACACATATATATATGTACATATATAAACATGTATATAGATATTTATACATATCAACACCTACATATATGTATATGTACATACATACACCCATACATACTTGTATCTGTATGTATTATCGCCCCTGCACATGCAGGTATATATACCTTGCACACATACATACACACACACACATGCATATATGTATGTACGCATATACATATGAATATAATTAAATGGTTGTGATATTTGAGTATGAAAGAGGAATTAGATAGGGATTAGGAATTAAAATGTAGATTTATAAGGTGATTGGAATTACCTAAGGGGTATTGTGGAAATATGCTGTATGGTCATTTAGGCATTTGGATTTGTGGTAGAATTTGAATGTGTGAAAAAAGCGGTGGTTGCATGTGCTTAGTGCCTCATTATGTTTATTTAGCAGTGCTGGAGAGTTGTGCTTTAATATGTGAAGTGCCTCCTTCGGGCAAAGCTTGCAGGTTGAGTGTTGACCTCAGTAGGGAAGCCCTGAATCCAGTATGGACCATGATAGAGTAAAGGGTATATTTGTATTGTTGAGATGATGTATTTGGTTGGCGAGTATTGTAGATTTACTATGTTTATTGTATCTAAAAGAATGGAGGTGAGCGACATATCATTGCTTAAAAGTTTTGGTTGATCCTATGTATATGGCTGTAGAGTTGTGTAATAGATTAAGGACAGTGCATTTGTAAATTACGTTATATCTTCTGCAATGGGTTTGTAACGGGCAGATGGTTCCACGACGGCAGTTACAATTAGGTGAATTTTGGGGATTGTGTACATGAATGGAAGAGGTAATATTGTCAGAGGAGAAGTTAGAGAAGGGGGCTGAAAATTCTAGATTTTTAGTATTATTAATGTTATCATTACTATCATTGGTAAAGGAAAACTTAAAGCAAGATGTTAGCTGACAATTAAATCCTCTGAATAACCCTAAACTTTAACTGTATACAATATAGCAACATTGGGATCTTTCTGAATTGACGGGAACCACTTGTTTTCTTAACGAAACACTTTCAAACTTGGGATACTGGTAAAATGTGTCATATAAAACATCTTTTTCTGTTAGCTTTCTTAACAAAAATTTGTACATCGCAAGTTATTTCATGTTAAAGTTGTCGTATTTCTGTAATTTCAACCAATCACTGACATCTATTCAGCTGGATACAGTTACTGCTGTTTTTGTAAACAATAATTTTTGCTGGTGTCAAGAACGTTATTCCCTGTTAATTATATCGTTATTCCCTAGTAAGGGTTTAGGGTTTTA